>NW_025212342.1:10470-15934 GCF_004010195.1 Chiloscyllium plagiosum | reverse complement strand
AGTATCACATTAAAATAAAAGGACGTGGATAGAACTGAAATGGTGGAACATGTAGGGCGATGGACTAAGGTCTGCAGAATGGGATTAATGTGATTTATGTGACATTTCTCCAGAATATTAAACTCCAGTCCAATTTGAGAAGTTAAACATCATTAGACTTGAGCTCCAAATTCAGAATAAAATTATCAGAAAGTTACAGTACAGATCGAAGCCACTTGGCCTATCCTGTATGTGTTGGCTGTGATGGAACGACCCCGGCTTTACACCGTTCTGTACTCACCAATGAGAGCAACAATTTCAGACTGTGAACTCTGCCATTTATGTTGTAAAAATCTATTTTCTCAAAGTATTTCTTTGGCAGCTGCACACCTTGTTTCCTTGTTTCTTTCCCAGTCCGAACTCCATTCCCCGTGGCCTTGAGGGACTGTCATTTCTGCTGTTTAATCTCTCCTGCCTTCCCCCATGTGTCAGACTGTCTTTATGTCCTTGTCTCACCCCCACCTTACTTACAACCTGTTACATTTCTGATGGTTCCCAGGCTGCTATAAATTTCACTGCGCCCCCTGGGTCAATTGCACGAGTTTTGAATTCTCTTCCTCCAGAGATAATTGGAAATCTTTCTGGCTGCAGTTTCCCACAGATTTTATTTTGGAAACAGAGAATTTGTATCAGTCAAATATTTGTGGGCTTTCATCCACAATTCCGAGTGTTTGGGTATAATCTGTGACCCCCCGACAGATGTGCAGGTTTGCTCTATTGGCCGTGTTAGTATGACCGAAAGTGTGCAGGTTAGGTGGGTTGAGTTAGCCATGGTAAATGTGGGGTTATGGGGGTAGGGTGGAGGAGCAGATAATTGCAGACTTGGATGGCCGACTAGCCTCTTTCTGCACCTGCGGGCTTCTGTGATTATAAATGATTGTGATTGTTGTCACATTTTCCTAATGCCTGGTTCGTTCAGCTCAGGTACACATGCTGCCTTTGTGTTTCTGTGGGTTCTCACTCTCTCCTTTCCTTCTGTTTTACATCAATTTCACACTATATGTGAGGGAGAGAAGGAATTTGTAAATATAAATATTCCAACTAAAACTCCTCACAGGTCAGGACCTGTTTCCGCTGCTGGCATCACTCATAAGGGACAGGAAAATAAGAAAGGTTTAATTACAAATCATAGAGGAAAATAGAGGTTATAATTACAAGGAAAGGCTGAAGAGCTCAAAACGTTTTTCTCAAGAAAAGAGGAGGCTGAAAGACAGCCTGGTACAAATAGGAAGCTTTGTGTCTGTGTTTTCAGAGATTTGAGGTTGAAATCATCAGGTCAGAAGCATGTTTCATTGCCCCAGGTCATCAAAGGTGCTACCTAAATGTGCATCTTTCTTTCTGTCTACCTGTCTGAGTTAACAATCAGATGGACAGGTCAGTGTCTGAGTGTTTTCCCAAATCCCTGATTGAATCTGCCTCCCCCCACAATCTCAGGTGCTTCACCACTCACTGGGTCACAGAGAAACTCTGACGTTACAATGAGAACTGTCTTTGCTGTCGCCTCGCCTCGTGTTTCGGCCTAATCCCCAGTTCCCTTCATTAAATCCCAGCTGCCTCTAGTCCACCCACATGGGCATGTTGAAGAGCATAACAGGAGAATGGATTGAAACCGAGAGTTCAATAGCCAGAATGAAAGAGGAAGAATGAAATAAACGGGGTGTGTGGATCCCAGGGGATACAGACTCCAGGCTGAGTCCTTTGTGGGCATCCCGCTTTAATACGAGACAGAAATCCATAATGAGAGTTAAACCAGGGAGGCAGGAGAGGGAGCCACTGAACATGAGCAGGTTTAGTTCAAACACAGGTTTTTTCAGTCAGTAACAGTGTGTTAGACATGGAGGTGAAGTGAGCAGTGAGGGGAAACATTACCACATGCTGCCGATGGATAACTTGCATTGGAACAGGAGGTGGCCATTCAGCCCCTCAATCCTGCTCTGCCATTGAATAGATCATGGTTGATTTGTGGCCTCACTTGCAATTTTCAAAGCTCTCCAAACTCATCAATAAACTCCTCTGCAACAGACAAGATCAATATTGAAAAACTAAACATCTGCAAATGCTGAGAAATCAGGAACAAAAACAGACATTTCTGGAAAAAAATTGCAAATCTGGCAGCATCTGTGGAGAGTGAAACTTTGGGTCCAGTAACCGGTCAGGTGACCAGATGCAGCTGACCATTCTGCTTTTTCTGTAACACTCTGGAACAGATCCTAGTACGATGGGAATGAGATTGTCAAAAACAACTGAGAAAACAGGACGTAGTCAATCAGAATAAAACCCATTTTGGTCTTTCAGTTTTAAATCAACTGCAAACATTATTCATTATGTTTTCAGAAATAAGGTAATAGGCCAGAAATCAACACTTCATGTCATTTGGTCTGGGAATCTGTATTAATTCTGACCTGGTCCAGCCTCCATGTGAATCCAGACACTGAATAATGGGGTTGACTGTGAACCATCTCCTGGGCAGTTAGAATGGATGACAAATGCTGCCCCAGCAAGTGATGCCGTGATCCCATGAACAAACAAAACAAATCCATCGCTGTGGTTACTTCTGAACTCGCCAGTGTTATTGGAAGGGGACGAATGGCAAGGTTTATGGGGTAAAGGGAGAAGAATGGCATTCGGTGAGGTGATCCTTTGGAGAACTGATCAGCCAATCAGCCTCCTTTCGTGCAGTAACAATTCTGTGAATGTTTCATTCTGAGCCCTCTAAGGAAATATCAGGGCAGGATTTGTAAAGAGGTCAGATTGAATGAATGTCTCGGTGAACACAAGTGAGACACATGTACAGAGAGGTTTTGGGATGGATTAAATTAAATTTTATACATTTGCATAGTCATCAACTTTACACCTCAATCTCTCCTGCCAGGGCAATGCTGCTGTTAGAATTCAATTCACTGGTGCATGTTACTGGTTGCTTCATGGACTGGAACTGGCAATTGAGACTGAAAGGTTACTGTATAAAATACCTTCAATGGTATTGCCAGACGTGAGTGGTTTTAGGAAAATAACCTTGACTTACAGACATTGAGTGTCCGAGCACTTCCTGTTGTGGGGCATCCTGTTTAGATTCAATCTATTGATAACTATTAGAACTGACTAGCACTGGCTCCGTCAAAGTGGTCAGAGCATTATGGCTGTCATCAAAGCTGGTAACAAACTTCCCATGAGTTAAAAATCGTAAATGATAGAGTAGGTACGAGGTCTGAGGGCACTGTTGGAGTATTTATGTTGTTGTTGATCACATTAACTCGGCTGGAGTTGACTGAATTTATATTGTCTCTTTCTGAATCTCAGGATGTCTCTCTGGATAATAAGTCTCCAATAAACAGCAATGTGACAGTGAGCAGGGATCATCTGTTTTGATTTAAATTGGGATTATAGCACTGCTGCTTCACAGCACCAGGTACAAGGTTGGAGTCCAGCCTTGATCAACAGCCTGTGTGGAGTTTGCACATTCCCCTATGATTGTGTAGGCCCCCTCCAGGTGCTCCGGTTTCCTCCCACAATTCAAAGATTTGTGGGTTAGGTGGATCAGTGGTGCGAAATTGTCCACAGTGTCCAGGATTGTGCAGACTCGGTGGATCAGCCATGGGAAATGCAGTGTCACAGGGATGGAGTGCTCCAGGTGGGATGCTCTTTAGATGGTTGGTGGGGTTTGATGGGCCAATGCTCTCCTGCCACACTGTTGGGATTCTATTCTATGATTGAGGATCAAGGCTATTCTATGATTAAGGATAAAGAAGGGTGTCCTTGGAGAAGGAGCATGTGGTATGTATCAATGCTCTCGATGCCTTTAGATAGAGGTGGGCATCGCAGGGGATACAGTGCTTTATCTCCACTGCTGCCCCCTCACCCCTAACCCTACTTTGATTTAGTCCATTCCCACTCTGTCATTTGTAATGGTTTGCTTTGCCCGTAATGGGCTTTGTTTGTAAATATTCAATTGGTTACACGGGTGGATTACTGCTGGTGATTATATATTAACAAAACCCAAAATGGTGTAATGATGAACGTAGGAATGTTGCTCAGCTGTGTGAGATAACACTTCTGGGTAGGAGAAATGGGGGGAGAAAGAACACTTCACAGCTCACAGAAGGAGAACTGAAAAGCAGTTAAATCAAACCAAAGGTTCAGATGGGGAGGGAATACTTCCCTGGAGTTTAAGTAACTGGGAAGTGATGGTGTCCGGGAATAGACAGGATTTTGTTTTACAGTGCGTTTGAAATTTTTAAAAACTGTTCTATTCAAATAGTTTCATTTCTTTTCTTTTAGTTTTATTTATTGTGGAATAAATAGCTACAATATTTTAAAACCAAATTCACAAACCTTGTGTTAAAGACAAATGTTAAATAAAATCCATCAAACCATCCCTCACTGAAAACTGATGTGGAGGTGCAATCTCCTGGAGAATCCCTGCCCTGCCTACTCCTTCCTACCCGGACTCCATAGCTATATACCTACCTGGGAAATAGCAGCAGGAGGCCATTCGGCCTTTCAATCCTGCTCCACCATTCAAAGGGAAACAGCTAGCCATGAAGCTCAGTCTCCTGTTCCTGCTGTGTTCCAATCCCCTTTCATGACTTTACCTCCAAGAACTATACTTAAGTCCTTCTTTGGCTTCACTGCCTTTTGTTCCAGTGGCGTTGTTGTGTCACTGTGTGGGTGTAGGCAGGGTTAATGTGATAGTGCTGCCTCCTGGAGGATGCACTCAGCGTTCCTCTTCATCCTGCAGTAACATCATTTGGGTTTCAGCAACTAGAGATAGAAACCGTTTCCAGGATATGGGCATCACTGGCTCAGCCAGCATTTATTCCCCATCTCTCGTTATCCTTGAGAAGATGGTCGTGAGCTGCTGTCTTGTACCATTCACAGTCCATTTGGCACAGATAGACCGACAATGCCGTGAGGAGAGTGCTGCAGGATTTTGGCCGAGTGATTCTCCATCTTTGGTTCTTCAAATTCTGGTTAACTTAATCACGATCGGCACATGATTTTGAGATTTCAGTCTGCAAATCTTCACCATCTCGCACCCTGTATAAAGGAATATGTACAGATTAGAAATTCAGAGCAGACAATTCTAGTTTCTCTGGAATATCTTTTTCCCAGCTTCCCTTTTATTCTTTCTCCTCTAACCTTAAACTGATCCAATCAACCCGTCCAATCCTTGAGTTCCTGGGAAAAAAGACTGAGTGCATTCACCTTATTCAGGCCTCTCATGGAGTTATACACTTCGAGAAAAGAACCCCCTCTGTTTCCTCTGCTCTAAACATAAAATCCTCACTTGTCCAACCTCTCCCTATAACTCAGACCCCTGAGCCCTGGCAACATCCTTGTAAATTGTTCTGCACTTTTTACAGTTTAATTTCTGAAACCTACATTACATTCATCATATTTCCAGTATTTCCCCACAGCGCTGGAA
>NW_025212342.1:0-5180 GCF_004010195.1 Chiloscyllium plagiosum | reverse complement strand
TTAGGAGGTCACGTTGTGGCTGAGTTGGGCATTGGTGAGGCCAGTTTTAGAATACTGCATTCAATTGTGATCTCCCTGATTTCAGAAAGATGTTACCAGAATAGGACTCAACCTCTTAATGAAAAGTTCCTGGGAAGTGTTGACAGACAAACAGACCATGCAGTGTGGGTTGATAGTTCCTTGAAAGTGGGATTGAAGGTAGACAGGTCAGTGAAGGTGGTGTGCGGTATGCGAGCTGTTTTGGGGCAGTGCATTGAAGATTGGTGTTGGGAGATCATGTTTCAGTTGCACAGTTTATTGGCTCGGCCAATTTTGGAATCCCCAGACTGCTTTCAATTCCAGTCTCCCTGCTATAGGAAAGATGTTGGGAAACTTGCAAGAGTTCAGAAAAGTTTTACTAGGGTGTTGGAACATTTGAACCATAGGGAGAGGCTGAATAGGCTGAGGCTATTTCCCTGCAGCACTGGACATTTTAGGTGGCTTTATTGACTTTATAAAATTATGAGGAGCAATGACAGGGTGACTAGTCGTGGTTTCGTTTTTTTTTCCCAGAGTAGTGGAGTCTAACCAAATGTGAACCTTTTTCCCAAGGTGGAAATGACAAATTCTAGAAGAGAGATGGCAAGGTTAAACGATATGAAAACTGAACCAACTGAAGATGCTGTAAGCCAGGAAGAGAAACCGGAGTTTCTGGAAAAGCTCAGCAGGTCTAGCAGCATCTGTGAAACGAAATTAGAGTTAACGTATCTGAGGAAGGGTGACCAGACCCGAAACTTTAACTGATTTTTCTTCACAGACGCTGCATGACCTTCTGAGCATTCCCAACAACATCTGTGCAAGTTGAAAGGAAGTTGTTTGGAGTATATACCTGAGAGTAACTTTATAAAGTGCGAGTGAGACCACATCTGGAGTAATGACAGAAGTTTTGGTCCCTTTATTTCAGGAAATACATCATTTCATCAGAGGCATTTCACAGAAAATTGAATGGGATGAACCCTGGTTTGCAGGGATTATCTTTTAAGAAAAGGCTGAAGAAGTTGCGACTCTACTCACTGGATTTGGGAAGAATGAGAGGTGATTGCATTGTAACATGTAGGATTCTCAAGGAGTTTGACAGGGTAAATACTGAGCGGATGTTTCCCATCATGAGGGAGTCTGGAACCAGATTTTAGGATAGTCGCGGAATCACGGGTTCTGTTTTGGATTCGTCAAGTTTAAGGCAACACCGACACGGGTGAGGGGTTTCAGTAGCAATGGAGCTGGGGTGAGGTGGAGACAAGCAACATTTAAGAGATTGGAATTCCTGGTGTTTGTGATTGTGTACATGTCTGATCAGAAGGTCACCTTCGGGTCAGATATGAGAGCAATATTTTGAAGAGTGTGGTTCTTTCTCAGATAATTCTCAGGGAGAGGGAGGGGCTCAGCAGTAAGGGAAAGTAATTTGTAATAGCAACTGAAGGCAATGGGTTTAACCATTGCAACGTTGCGTTGCAGGAAATTGCAGCCAATCGCGTAGTGGTAGCGTGATGAGCAGTTTGATAACTGAGTAATGGAGAGGGATGATGGGGAGGGAGAGCTGGGCATTGTCAGTGCACACGTGAAACCTAACACGGTGCTTTTGGACAATGTCACCTCTTGGCAGTATGTAGGTGAGAAACAGGAGGGACCAAGGAGAGATCCTTAAGGGACACCAAATGCAAGGACTTCAGAAACGAAAGGGAGAGTCGGGATGGAGAAGGTTTTTGCAACAACGGTGGGGTCAAATATTAGTTTGTAGCAGAATGGGAGAGAAGGACATAACCAGAAAAGACAGACAGATAGAACAAGGAACAATATCTGTGAATTGGGGAGGGGGAGTGATGAGGAGGAGGAGCAGCCCAACTCCAAAAGCACTATTTCTACATTAGTGACATCACCCAACCCCACCCTAGTCTCAGCTCATTTACTGAAATACTCGTCCACCCCTATATTATCTACAGACCTCATTATCCAAGCACACTCCTGGCCAGCCTCCCATATTCAACTTACAAGCAATCTCAAGAGTATCTAAAACCCTACTGCCCAAGTGCTCACTTGTACCAAAACTTGTTGATCCATCAAAAGGCTCCTATTAACAAGCAACAATTTAAAATTCTCACCCTTGATGTAATTCCTGGCTGTGAACATCCCTGTCTCCCTGCACCACACAACCTGTGAGACCCCGACAACTCATTTTCTTTCAGACTCCCAACGATGTGTTTATTCATTGCTTCAATTGTCTGGCTGTTTCTACTGTTGCCAAGGCAACACGGTCTGGAATTCCCAACCTAAACCTCTCACACCTGCTTTCCTCCTTTAAGGTATTCCTGAAAACCTGCTTATTTGGCAATTCTTTTGATCACCTGACCTAATATCCCCATCTGTGTCCTTATGTCAGAAGTTCTCATAGTATTTCTGTGGAATTATAAACTTGATTAAAAAAAAACTGATGTTGATTTGCACATACATTGCCAACTCTTCACTGTCGCTGAGTGAATAATCTATAACAGCTCTTACACAAACACATTGTGGAAGCACCTTCACTCCACGAACTGCAGCTGTATAAGGAAGTCAAATATCACCTTCACCAATGCTTTGGCATTGATCATTGGTATCTGTGGAGGGAGAAACACACAGTTGATATTTCAAGGAGTGAAAAATGCATTATAGGAAGGGAAAATGGTGCAGAAATTGGGATTTTCAAATTTGTGTTTTACAATGTGCACTAAGTTCTGTAAACCTCTCATTCCATACCGTGAAAATTTCCTTCTCTTCCTGGTCAATATGTCTTTCCTTTCCCCTCACCTTAACACATTTCCAATGCCTTGGTCACAACAACACTGTGCTGTCAGTAAAGTTTATCATGTGGTTGAGTATTGCCCCGCCCCTCATTCACTCCGATTGGTGAAGGACCAACCAGCACCTCTAGCCCCCGTTCCCCCACTCTTATTGGTCCTGTGCCAATAATCCGAGGCCCATTGTGGGCTGGAGCATGCTCAGTGCTTCCTGCTTTTGCTGCTGTTCATCAGCTGTAAGAGAGAGAGGGCTCATCCCTGTTTCTCCTGATGTCAGACAATAACAACAACTACCTGCATTGTATGAAGCCTTTCACATTGACAAATCTCCTAAAATGCTTCACGAATGATGGAAACGTTGATTAAAGAGAACGATTTTTAGATACATCTTTAAGGCGGAGAGAGGGAAGTAGGGAGGATATTCCAAAGGTTTGTGTCTTCGGCAGCTCCAATCGTGGAGTGATATAGGTGAGCAACAGCTTAAAATGGAGACAGTTTGTGGCTAACCATAAGTTAACAACCTCATGTCGTAGCCCCCTACCCCACACACCAGTCCTTGTACTCACAGCCTACCATTACACACTACCTATGGTTAACCACTAACAGTCTCCATTAACAGCTAGTCACCCTCCCCCAGCCAGATCGTTATCCTTTATCTAACTGTTCTTCTCACTCTATCCCCACCTGTCCTTTACTCCTTTTATCCTCCCCCCACACTAACTTCTGCACATAAACTGACTTTTTTTCTCAGTAACATCTGTCCGAAGGAAGGGACACTGGGCCTGAAACTTTAACTATGATTTTTCATCGCAGATACTGCCAGACCTGCTGAGCTTTTCCGGAACCTCCTGGTTGTTGTTTCTGATTTACATCTTCCGCAGTTCTTTTGGGTTTAATTTACCGGGAGCTTGTATTTCAGGTCCAACAGCGTCTGCCCCAGTCTCTGCTGTCTCTCCCAACCACAAACAGTGACACTGCACCCGCACAGCTCATGGACAGGTGTTGTTTTGATGGCCACAGCCCTCATTCAAGCCCATTGGCTGCAGGACCACACAGACTCTACTCCCATTGGACTGGAGCTGCCGTCAATCAGCCGGGCCCCATTGTGATGAGAGTGGAGGGCTCATCCCTCTCTCTGCCCTCGGATGAGCTTCAACATTCACAGTAAATGGGGCAGTATCACAGAGCGCAGGGTCTGGGGCTATTCAGCCCATTTGGGATGTACAGTCTCCTTCTGGAGATGCTGCAAATCTGTCCCAATTCCCTTCCCATTTGCCCATAACCCCCCAAATCTTCCCATAAAAAGTAAAATTCCAAATCTGTTTATGAATAACTGCTGAGTCTGTGTCCAGCTGCCATTCAGACTGTTCCAGATACTCAGAACTTACTGAATAAAATAATGTTTACATTCTTTGCCAATTACCTGAAAATAGTTACTAAAATTGTGACATTGTTAACGATTCCACTCTCTCTGAAGATTAGATATCCTAGAAACAAATTTGCACCTGGTCCAAATCACCGCTTAACCTTCTCAGTTCCAAGGACAATTATCTGTGCTTCTGCTAGCTCTCCACAAAAGAGGAACACATCTTATTTTCATTTATTAGTGTCACAGAGATGTACAGCACAGAAACAGACCTAAGGTCCAATTTGTCCATGCCAAATAGGAATCCTCAACAAATGGAGTCCCATTTGCCAGCTATTGGTCCGTATCATTGGAAACTCTTCCTATTCATGTACCCAATCGGATGCCTTTCAAATGTTGTAATTGTATCAGCCTCCACTACTTCATCTGGCAGCTCATTCCACACATATACCACACACACAGCTTGAAAACTTTGCCCCTTAGATCTGTTTTTAATCTTTGCCCTCTCAACTTAAGCCCATGTGATCTTATTTTGATCCCACCTAACTGCGGGGGGGAAGACCCTAGCTGTTCACCTTATCCATGCCCTTCATGCTTTTATAAATCTCCATGAAGTCACCTCTCAGTCTTTGACTCTCCAGGGAAATTAACTCTGGCCTATTCAGCCTCTCCCTGTCGTCCAAATCCTCCAACCCTAGCAAAGTTTTTGTAAATCTTGTCTAAACTCTTTCAAGATTCACAACATCCTTTCCAGAACAGGGAATTTCGAACTTAAAACATAATTCCTGAAATGGCTTAATCAATGTCCTGTCCAACCACAATTTGACGTCCCAGCTTCTGTACTCAATGCATTGACCAATAAATATAAGCCTACCAAACACCACCTTCACTAGTCTTCCTACCTGCGACTCTACTTTCAAGGAACAATGAACCTGCAATCCATGGTGTCTATGTTCAGCAACATTCCGAAGGACTTTACCATTAAGTGTACAAGTCCTGCT
>NW_025212341.1:22861-26110 GCF_004010195.1 Chiloscyllium plagiosum | reverse complement strand
TGCTTCTCCTTGTTGTTTCTCAACTCCACCTTTTCTCTGGAATTTGAGCAACGTGGGCTCGGAGGAGATTAAGAGCAGAATCAGCTGAGATGCTTGGAGAGGCATATCTCAACATTAATTTTATCTCGCCACAACTTACCCGTTTTTCTCAAGCATCATTATAACATTTTCACCAGATATCTCATTGTGCTGACAGATAGAGAAGGACAATGATATTTCAACAATGCAGTGCATTCCCCCAGGCAGCTGAGACTGTTGTAACCAGGGTTGGAATCTTGCCGCAGCTGGTAATGTGTTGCTGTTGCTCTCTAGGACCTTTGTGAGATCACATCTGGAGTAATGTGTTTAAATATAATCTCTGTCCGTGAAGACAGGATTTTGGAACTAACTTGGTGTTTGTTCCCTCAACTGATTTGTGCAACGAAGGTGTTTCTCATGGAAACCCTACAGCGTGGAAGTAGGCCATTTGACCCATGAACACCACACCGATCAGTCAAAGATCATCAAAAGCTTACCCAAACTCTACCCAATCGCTGTAACCCTGAATTTTCATGACTACTGCATTAACCTGCACATCCCCGTACATTATGGTTAATTTAGCATAGCCAATCGAACTATCCTGCACATCTTGAGACTTTTGGAAGAAACTGGATACCCGATGGCAATCCATGCCCACACTAGGAGATTGTGCAAACTCCACGCAGACAGTCACTTGAGGCGAGAATTGAACCCTGATCGCTGGTGCTGTGAGGCAGCAGTGCGAACCATTGAGTTAACCAGTGTAGGTACGACTCGCCTTCCGCATGAAGCAGCAGCACCACCTTGTTTCTTCCCAGGGACCTTTGACATATGAGGTGAAATGTGATCACCACGATACTGCAGAAACACAGTATGACCGCTGACTCTCTAAACGTTCTGTACTGTCCTTCATCACAGATCACTTTGCAAGCAACACATCACATTTTGACGTGTTCAATTCAGACCGAAGTCACTCAGACCAAAATTCAGGATAACACCAATCAGCGCATCTGGCAGTCGTGGAATGCAAATCCACACGTCAATTCATACTGAAGCTTAGATCCAGCACCATTGTGGGCTCAGCCACGCTACCACACTGAACTAAACACATGAGCAGAATTTGAATCCAGCTCCCGAGGACATCACTGCATCACTAGCTGCATAGGGAAGTGATAGTACCAGAGCGGCATTATCTTAACTGCATTCAACATTCTCTGAAAGGAGGCAAACTCAGACAAAAGGAGTGGAAGGCAATGTTTCCTTTGAAAACGAGAATCCCGTTCAACCAATCACGTTTTTCCTCCTTCCACAGCACCAGATTGGATCAACAACCCAATGGAAGAGCTACACACCATTTCAGAGAAATTTAAACAAGGAATGGTTAACGTGACGTTCAGGAACTTCTCGGGTTTGAGCCGCCGATCGACATGTTTACAAAGCAGGCATTTTAACCAACTAAACAAGAGTGTCTCGTTAACATATGGGGGAAGGATGAGCAGATTGATTCAATACCAATTAAAGTTTACAGGACAATATCAATATGAGACAATTCAGCCTTCACAATGGTGCAACGCAAGAACTGGAAAAGGCCAAAAATGAGTGGAAATTGTCACACTAGGATAATACCATTCAGCCCATTGAGTCTGTTGCACAAGAACAGAAGGGTACAGAACCGTTTGAATACCTTATGTGATCAAAAGGAGGTAATTCAGTTTTGTCTCTGTTCTATTGGAAAAGCAGAACATGGAATACAGAACATTACAGCGCAGAATAGGCCGTTCAGCACTTGATGTTCGCCGACCTGTTGAACCAATCTGAAGCCTACCTCTCCTACGCTGTTACAATTTCGTTCATATATTTGACCATTTTGGTGCCCTGAAAGTTGCCGAATCGGCCATTGTTGCATGCCATGCATTCCACGCACCTACTAATCTCTGAGTAAAGAAACTACCTCTGACATCTGTCCTATATCTGTCACACTTCAAAGTAAGGCTATGTTTCCTCGTGCTAACCATCAGCATCCGAAAAAAATGGCATTCAATATCCAACATATGCAACACTCTGGTCACCTTATATGTGTCAATTAAGTCACCTCTCAATCTTTTTCTCTCCTTCGAAAACAGGCTCAAGCTCCTCGGAATTTTCCCATAAGTTCTTCCCTGCACACGAGGCAAAATCCTCGAAAAACTCCGCTGAACACTTTCCAACTATTCATCCTTCATCTCATGCATTGACCAGAACTTTACACAATACTGCAAGTGCGGCCACACTGGAGTTTTTTACAGCTGCAGCATGACTTTGTCGCTCCGAATTTCAATCCCTCAACGACCAAAGCTAACACTACTTTTGCCTGCTTAACAACCTTATCAACCTGCGTGGCACCTCTCAGGGGTCTCTATACATGTACAGAGAGATCTCTCTGCATATTCAAGAAAAGAGATCATGGCGGTAGAAAAAAACCTTATTTACTTGGAGAGAGCGTTAGCAAACCAATAATAGCCAGGATGTGGAGGTACCGGTGATGAACAGCGGTCGTCAAGATGAAAAATCAGACAAACTAGATTATATTCCAACACACGTATTTGAAAACACTAGCTTTCAGGGAACAGCTACGTTGCCAAGTGTTAAAGAGAGGGAGGAAGAACATTGATACATAATTTATAAGGAAACCTTCAGAGGATCGTACAACTCATACGCATGAATTGTATGCAGCTAAGCTGGCTTTTAAATCTTTAATCAGTTAGAATGGAGGTGCAGGTTTTGAGTGATTAGTATGGAAATCCGAGAGAGTCTTACAAGTCTCTGCCTGGAGATAAATGAAAAGGAGGTGACCCCTCCGGTCAGACAATGTATTTTAGGCGTGAGGCCTTGTTTGGAGTCTGTATACGTCTTTACTTCGAGCCGAAAACCAAAGCCACGAAAAGATATGGAAGGAGATTGACATGAAAAATAGAAACAGATAATTAAATAACTGGGAACGTGGTGTGGAAACATGGGCAAAACGAAAAGACAGGGAGTGGGAAGAATTTAGGAGTTAGACTTGATGGGTCCAATCTCAAGAATGAAAACATGAATAAAAACATTGCGAGATGCATTGAAATAGTTTGTTTATACAATTCTGATTCTCCCCCACTGAATCAGCCCAGACACCATTAACTGGGACAAGGTAACAGCCCATCATGGAGAGCTTTGCAGACTATGCTAGTATATTGTCCAGTGAACTGGACTACC
>NW_025212341.1:16344-20111 GCF_004010195.1 Chiloscyllium plagiosum | reverse complement strand
AAATGCAGACATGCCTTATCTTCAGCAAACGGGGTGATGGAGAATCCAATGTGGTACTGCAAATATATGAACGTCAAAAGAGTAACGAAATAGAGAATAATGTTTTGAAGATCAGCAAGGCCACCTATTTGTGCAAACACAGGACATGGGTGAGATGCTAAGTGAATATGTTTCATCAGTATTTACTAGGAAGAAGGATCTGTGAAGTAGTAAACTTGAGGAAATAAACGATGATGTCTTGAAATGTGTAAGTATTACAGAAGGGGAGAAACTGGAAGTCTGAAAATTCATAAAGGTAGATAATTCCCTGTGAAGTGATCAAGTGTAGCTAGAACGCTGTGAGAAGCTGGGGAAAGTGACTGTTAGATACCTTGCTAAGATACTTATAGCATGGATTGTCCAGGTCAATTGCTCGAACCCTGAAGGGTGGCGAATGATATGCCTTTATTTAAGAAAGGTGGGAAGGAAAAGCTAGTAAATTATAAAACGCTGAGCCTGACGTCAGTCATCGTAAGTTGTGGGGGAAGGTTTCTCAAGGAGAGGATACACTGTATTTGGATAGGCAAGGACTGATTAGAGATAGTCAACATTGTTTTGAACATGGGAAATCATTTCTCCCCAACTTGATTGCTTGCTTTGAAGAAATGATGAAGAAAATTGATGTAGGTACAGCAGTAGAGGATGACTGCATGACTTCAGTAAGGCACTCGAACAGGTTCCTTATAGTTAAGAGGTTAGCAAGGTTCGATAATATATATTCCAGGGAAAACTGGGGGGGTGGGGGTGGTAATTGGCTGTCAGGAAAGAAATGGTGGTAATGGTGGAGGTATTTATTTTTATTGCAGGCCATTTCACAATAGCGTGCACAAGGATCCAATGGTCTTTTCCGTTTATATAAATAATTCCAATGTGAATATGGTTCGAATTGCTAGACAGTTTGCAGATAAAGCCAAATTGGTGGTACAGTGGTCAGTGAAACTGGTTAAGGCAGAGTACAGCGGGACCGTGATCAAATGGACTGAATGGCCGAAGAGTGACAGATGGATTTTGTTTTAGTCAAACGGGAAGTGTAGCATTTTTGTAAGTCAAATCAGGGCAGCACTTTTATAGGATCCTGGGAAGTAGTGCCAAAGACAGTCCCGTCAATAGAAGTTCTGCGATGAGGAAACTGTCCATTCGGCCCATCTATTGCACACTGACCCTCCAAATAGCATCCCGCAAGGCACAACCTTACTTTACTCTGGTAAATCTATATTTACCACACATAATCCACCTAACCGGCGCATCCCTGAATAATGCGGGTTAATTTAGAAAGGCCACTGCACCTAACGTGTGCATCGTTGGACAGTGGGAAGAAAACCAACCAACGGGAAGAAACCCATGCAGACACAGGAAGAGTGTGCAAGACCCA
Source organism: Chiloscyllium plagiosum (assembly GCF_004010195.1). Classification (NCBI taxonomy): domain Eukaryota; kingdom Metazoa; phylum Chordata; class Chondrichthyes; order Orectolobiformes; family Hemiscylliidae; genus Chiloscyllium; species Chiloscyllium plagiosum. The sequence continues at coordinate 18,700 of NW_025212341.1, read as the reverse complement.
CACAGCCAGTCACCGAAGGGTGGGATCTAAACTGCGACATTGTTGCTGTGAACCAGCAGTGTTAATGATCGAGCCACAGTGCCACCCCTGTGATTAGCTCAGAGTGACTGCATTATCCCACTTTCTCGGAAACCCTCACGTGTTCAAATGATGTCGAATCCCAGTTAAACACCTACGACATGCCCTCCTCTTCTCTTACACGAGGTTTCATACCACCCTTCACAAAATCTGATGGGCAGTACCTTAGTCTGTAACTGACTCATTGCCTGAACGTCTGCCCTCAACTCGTCCCCTCCTGCCCAAATCAAGTAAATAATTAATATTGCAGCACGCAATATAATTGCTTATATAAAACAAAACAAATAACCTCACTGGAGGTTTGAAAAGTGGTTCCACTGTTTAAGAAGGGTGGTAAGGACAAGCCAGGGAACCTGACCTCGGTGGTGGACACGTTGTTGGGGGGAATTCTGAGGGACGGGATGTACATGTATTTGGAAAGGCAAGGACTTATTCGGGTTAGTGCGTGGGAAATCATGCCTCACAAACTTGATTGAGTTTTTTTTATGAAATAACAAAGAAGACTGATGAGGGCAGAGCAGTTGATGTGATCTATATGGATTTCAGTAAGGCGTTCGAAATGGGAGACTGATTAGAAAGGTTTGATCTCATGGAATGCCGGGAGAACTAGCCATTTGGATACAGAACTATCTCAAAAGTAGAAGACACAGGGTGGTGGTGGAGGGTTGTTTTTCAGACTGCAGGCCTGTGACCAGTGGAGGACCACAAGGATCGGTGCTGGGCCCTCTACTTTTTGTCATTTACATAAATGATTTGGATGCAAGCATAAGAGGTATAGTTAGTAAGTTTGCAGATGACACCAAAATTGGAGGTGTAGTGGACAGCGAAGAGGGTTACCTCACATTACAACAAGATCTTGACGAGATGGGCCAATGGGCTGAGCAGTGGCAGATGGAGTTTAGCTAGCAAGAACAAAGAAAACAACTATTACAGGCCTTTGTAAAGGGACCCTCTTCACTTGACAAAAAGCCTTATGCAAGGGGTACTTAAGCATAATTCAGTTACTTGTCTTATACTGTTTCATATCATGCTCTCAAGGGCAAAGACAGGGAAAACTCACCTTGTTATTCTCTCATTCCTTGGCCTTGGACATAACAGTTCTTCAACATTCGCTGAATTCGACTGTCGCATGGTCAAGTTGAATGTTTACAAAGTTCAAACAAAGACAGTCTGGCTGCAAACCTCATCAAAGTATTATTGGCAAAGCTCAGCACAGCAATTAATTTTAGAAACACATCCGCTTCCAAATTTCACAGTAAATGTTAAATTTGTTAATTTTTCATTACATCTTCCCCCCTTTTGTCCTTTTATGTCAAGAAGGATAACAACAAAAAAAGAGGCAGATTTTTTAAAATGCAGATCCAGTTAACAAAAAATCGGTGATCTGAGCAGTTGTTTATCTTGTAAGGAGCACTTGAAATGGTCCCGGACATCTCTTCGCCTTCCAGTTTTTTATCCTGACGTTTTTCACCACTATCCAGTCTCAAGGTTAAAATCGTGCAGCTTCCCTTCTGCTGGTTGGGGTAGTTTTGCTTTCACTTAATTTTATATTTGAGACAAAAGTGCAGAGAGATTTAGATAGTGACACAACATCTCATCCTCACAGCGGCTCGTTACCTGTCTTACCTTAGTTCTTGGGCCAATTCATCTCCACGCTTCAGGCTCACTGCCTTTATTCCTGATGAAGGGCTTTTGCCCGAAACGACGATTTCGATGCTCCTTTGATGATGCCTGAACTGCTTTGCTCTTCCAGCACCACTAATCCAGAACATGGTTTCGGCGGCCTACCAAACAAAATCTCAAATGGGCTAACGTTAGCTCTTCCTCTCCTCCTAGATCTCATATACGCCAGCACCATTTCAAGTTCCTTTGTCCATGCAACCCCTAGTTCCTCACAACATTTTGTGAGTTTTTTTTGGCTTAGCAATTTTTCCTTTATATTGCCCCATCTCTCCCTGGATTGTAGGCATAGTGTTTTCTAATGTTTATTTCCAAATATTCACTGATTTGCTGTAGGGCATTATTGATAAATGGTGTCCCATTATCGCTACTAAGCCTTTCAGGATTATCCCATCTCCCGATTATTTAAGTTAGCAAAGCCTTGGCGTCTGCATTGGCATCCCATGTAAACGTGGGGAATGCTTCCACCGATTTGGAAAACATATCAAATATTATCAGACAATTGTTTTCCCTTTGCTGTGTGTTAGTTCAATAGAGTCCATCTGTAAATGTTCAAAGGGCTTTGGGTTGGGGGTGTGCTGTCTGACTTATCTGCGTT
>NW_025212341.1:11310-15550 GCF_004010195.1 Chiloscyllium plagiosum | reverse complement strand
CACATCTTTGGACTGTGGGAGGAAACCGGAGCACCCGGAGGAAACCCACGCAGACACGGGGAGAATGTGCAAACTCCACACAGTCAGTCGCCTGAGTCAGGAATTGAACCCGGGTCTTCTGGCGCTGCAAGGCAGCAGTGCTAACTACTGGGCCACCGTGCCGCCCACTAAAAGCGACACGCCGGAGCAGGCTAGCAGGGTTATGGACGTTACATCGCTTTATTGTAATGTTAGGCATCTCAAATAACAGCGTATTGTATCTCAGCTAACCTGCTGCCGACATGTGTGCTATATTTTGCTTGGGAACCAGTATGGATACTGTAGAAGCGCTGATCAGGGGGTTAAAACAAGAGTCTCCAGATTCCTGCGTAGACCCTCATTATATATGGTGGGGGACTCACATTAATCTTGACAAAGTCTCGTGAAGGTATATGATTTCCCTTTGAATGAAAAAGAAAACAAACCAGAATTGACTATCTGCGTGTACCGGTACATTAAAGAAGGCATTTGCTAAGTTCACAACAGAGAACCATTTACTCTCCGGTTGAAATTGAGCTAATATAGTATAGGAGTTCGGAACATTTGGGGCGCGCGGGACAACTGCGCTATTGACTGCCTGAAGGTCTTGACCAAAGCCGCATTCCACCCGCTCACCTGGCATGTTTGCTTTTCTGACCAGAAAAATGGGTGTGCTCGTCGATGAGTTCTCACAGGGGATTCAAAAACTGAAGTAATTCCTCCGATAGTTTCGGGTTTTAGCAGGTATTGTGCTTTGCAAGGACTTGGTAAATCTCTCACGTAGTATGACTCCTGCTGCACCCATTGAGTTCAGAAAGCTTCCACTCATCTTTGTTGGTGTTAACTCTCAGAACTGGTTTGATTTAAGGATTGAATATGTTACCCCTGTATCTAGCAAAAAAGTAACTGATGTACCTTCCACATATAGCACAGAGATAGGCATTGACTTACACGCATCTTTGTTATTTTGGACAGACTGTCCACACTTCGCAATCTCAGCGCTCAATATAGATGTGGAAAATGTCTCAGTGCTCGTAAAGTTAGTAGAAGAGATTAGAATAAGCGAATCTTCGTTGCCAAGCATAAAGGAAAGAGGCTTACCTGTTCCTTCCGGGCTGCCCACTTTCACCTCATCCTACCACTCTCAGTCAACTTGCTGCCCATCCTCCAAGGCCAATTGAGGCTGCCTGTCTCGCGCAGTTGTCCATTCCTCCACAAACAAAGCACCCGCCAGATCTACCTCTTCTAGTGCCTCTTCCGTGACTTCTTCCTACACCTCTTCTGCTCGCAGGTCTTTTGCTCTGGCATGGACGTGTACGGTTGGCCAATTATACTTGATTTTCGAGACATTGGCGCCCAGTTTACGTCCCAGAAGACGTCACATCTCTTGTGACGTGAGAAGGAACACTGTACAGAACGTTGCCACTTCTTTGGCGAACTTATTATCTCCAACGTCACGTGGGTCAGACAAAAACACCTTGGCAGTTTCCAAATCCTTCATGGCCAACTACCTGGTAAGATGATCGAACGCCAGACTCCTCACTGTCTGACTCATCGTCCGTCTTGAGGAGATCGTGAATAGGCCCTGGATGCCTTTCCGCCTTGGATTGGCTGTTGTCATTTTGGGCTTCGTAATTCCGTTGGTTGCGCATACGATTTGCTATGAGTGATCCAGCAGACCCTGAGGCGTCAGCCGCTAACTTGGAACCTTCGCCAAATTGGTCTCATAGAGGGGCTGTAGGTCTCGGAAGGCAGTCATCAAGGTTTAGGTTGTTTTCCACACGCGTATGCGTGTGCACTAGTGCTTGTACAGGTATTTGACCTACATTTTATGTGAGATTTCCTTTCCCTGATATCTGCCTCAGCCTTTCACGTGTTATAAGTACTCCAATTCACAGGTTCTATTTTTCCCTTTTGTTTCTCCTTCTCTCTCTCCTCCAACCTCGACCTCAATACTTCCAACTGCCTTTTACTAAAACCTCCTTCTGGAAACCCCCATTCCTTGATCCACAATTCTAACTGCTTTACAGACTCTGGGCCACAATTATTTAACATGTACTGTATTTTGGTTGGCCGTTCTAATTCCTTGTTGGACCCACTTCTGGTTTGTTTTTGCTAGAGCCCACTTTCAGTGTTAGTGGAAAAGTGTTCAGCTCTCTCTCTCTTTCTGGCGGTACCATTATCTTTCTCCCTTTGACTTGATTTTATCTCCGGATGTTCTATCTCACATTGGGTGCGTCCGCCTCAATGCCTTGGTTTTCGTAAACGAAGAAATCGCGTACCTGGTACTTCTTTGGCGAGTCCAACTCAGTGGTGTTTTCAAAGGGACCCTCTGCATTTGACAAAATGCCTTATGGAAGGAGTAGTTGAGCATAATTAGGATACTTGTCTTATACTGTTTCTTATCACTCTTTCAAGGGCAAAGACTGGGAAAACTCGAGTTATTCTCTCATCCCCTGGTCTTGGTCTAAACGGTCCTTCAACTTTTGCTGAATTCGACTTTTGCAAGGTCAAGTTGAATGTTGACAAAGTTCAAACAGAGACAGTCTGGCTGCAAACATCATCAAAGTATCGTTTACAAAGCATTAAATTTTAGAAATCATTCTCTTTCAAATTTCACAATAAATGTAAAAAATGTTAATTTTCCATTTCGCCCTTCAACCTGGGTCAGCGATTCAATAAGGTCATGGTAGTGTTTTCATTGATGCAACTTCACTTACCGGCCCGCTCACCAGAAGCGTAATTCATTTCATGGTCGAAAGTCTATATTTTTGTGAAAAAAACATTCAGCGACGTAGCCTCAACCCCTTTATTCAGCAGAGAATTCTACACATTCAGGGGAAGATTTTCATCCTCAACTCAGTTGTAAATCTGTTTCCCCTCATTTTGAAGCTCTTCCACTTAGTTCTAGTTTCACCCGCCACTTGAAACAACCTCCCCGCTTTGAACTTATATATCCCCTTCAAATTTTATGTTTCTGTAAGACAATTATTGTGCTAAACTCTAATGAGAATAATTCCAGTCTCCTAAATCTCCCCTCATTATTAAACCCTATCAACTCTTGAATCAACTTAGTGAAACTCTTCTGTACGCATTACAGTGCTGGTATATTCAGTCTCATGTAAAGAAACCAAAATTGTACACAGTACTCTAAATGTGGTATTACCCGCACCGTGCGCAGCTGCAACATAAATTCTAGTTTCTAAACTGCATCCCTTAAGCAATTATGGATAATAGTCCATTTGCCTTCTTAATTCCCACAAAACTAACCTTTTTTTGAGTCCTGCACAAGGACACTGAGCTCCCTCTGCACATCAGCATGCAGCAATTTTTCACTATTTTAAAAACTGTGCTTTTGACAGTTAGGCCAAACAAAAATGGATGACCTTGCATGTACCAACATTGTACTCCGTCTGCCACACCTTTGCCCATTCAATGAAGCTATCTTTGTCTCTGTGCAGACGTTTAGTGCCCTCTGCACATTTTGCACTAACACTCATTGTCTGTCATCTGCAAACTTCGTCACTCTCGAAATCTTGTCTGCAATTCCTTGACATTTGATGTAGGGTGCGACTTTACAATCAAACAGATGTCGTCCTTTTATTGGGAGAGCTACCCCAAGTCAAACCTTCAGTTTTGTAGAACATACCTAAATATACAATATGCTGGACGCTCATTTGCCAATAGTGGTAACACTGTCATCATGTCTCTCTGATTATCATATCCATTCTTCAATCTTTAGTCAGAATATAAAACCCACTGAGATAGAGTGCCTTTCAATCAACTTTTTTACGCATTATTTCTTGATCTATTGTTGCCTGTATTCCTCATATTGACCCGGTCAGAAAACCGTCTGATACCTGATTCTCTCAGAATCAGACATGATGCGACATATTTCATAAAACCCAATCCCAATCCTGGGATATACCCTCTCTCACCGGAAGGACAGACCCACCAGAGGTGGGGATACCATATAATACAATCAGGAAAGGAGTTACCCTGCAATTCCACAACATTAATTCCAGAAACAAGGAATTCCCATGGCAACACGTCAAATATAGTCAAGGAAATCGCCTGATGATGGACATCAACTGCACTCCACGTCCACCAACAGTGATAACTCAGTTCCCCTCGATGCGGAAAAGAAACCATCGGCAGCACCGAAAGTGACAAGCTCACAGAACGTACTCTGGCTGTGGCACTTCAATGTCCATCACCAACA
>NW_025212341.1:0-10938 GCF_004010195.1 Chiloscyllium plagiosum | reverse complement strand
AATAAAATCCGCAAACCGTCCAGACTGAAGCACTGCACAGATCATATCGCAGCATTTACCTTTAAACACGAACGACACATCTGCCGAGTATGGGAAGCTGGGACAGAGACAAAAAAACGAGAGATGCTTGTATCCAAAGTAGTCAGGCAGGAAGCTGGAAGAACACAGCAAGGCAGGCAGCATCAGGAGGTAGGGAAGTCAACGTTTCAGGTTTAACCCTTCTGCAGAAGCCCTGAAGTAGTGTTACACTTGAAACATCGACTTCTTCACTGCCTGATGTTGCCTGGTCTGCTGTGTTGTTCCACACTCCTGCCTGTTCAGCTTGGGAAGCTGTGCATTGATTAATAAACACAGACTGGGTATCTGTGCAGCACTGGGATCTATGCATACCACAGTATCGTTTTAATCAATAAAACAGGCCAAGATTTCCGTCCAGCAATCAGAGATATACAGAAAAGAGCAGTGCATTGATCAATAAAACTGGACTAGATATATGTCCAGCACTCGGTGCTGTGCAGACAACAATGCATTGATCTATAAATCCGGACTAGATGTCTGTCCAGCACTCGGAGCTGTACAGAACACAGCAGGCTATTGATTTATAAACCTGAAATAAATATCCATCCAGCATAAGAAACTGCATAGACCACACCATTGCATTATCTATAAAAATTAAACACATAGTCTGAGCAGCACAGTCAATTGTACAGTGATCACCGATGAATTAATATTTTAAACCAGGAACAGTTCCCCTTCCAGCATGTAGAGCTGTGCATGCCACCCTAGTGCAATATTGAGTAACACTCTGTTACATCGCTGCCCAGCGTGAGGATATTTGCAGCTATTGCTGGAAGTAATAGAATGTGAAGGCGCCATCCTGTTGGAACTCCATGTCTTCATTGTACCATGACAATGGAAGCTGCGGCTTTGAAAATCACTGCCAGAGAGAGATTGCAGGGAAACCAGTTTAAATAAAATCAAATGGAAGGGGTTTACAAAATAGACAGAATGGAGGAGATGGAGAGACAGTATTACAGACCGATGTGTTCACAGGTTTAAGAATACTGAAATGTAGTCATTTTGAGCATGAGGCAGTATTCCCAGGAAAAATGGGAGAACGAGATTTTCGTGTGAGGACAGACGATGGAGAGTGTTGAATGAGTATTTGTTTTTGCAGCTTTGTAACTGGGAGAGATTTCAGCACAGTCTGCGACTCATTGGACTGATTCTAAGAATAATTTGTCTCAATAGCAATTTCACTGAGTGTGACAGCGATTATTTGCACGAGGCCGACCTACTTTACTGATGTTACCTTATCGAACTCACCTCATTAACTACCTACCCAACCCCATGGTATCCCTCTCATTCAATGCCACCCGTTATGGTTGGAGATACTCACTATTGCCCAGCTACCACTGGATATTCGGCCTCTTTGAAAGGCCAATGGACACACCGCGAGCATGGCAGATAAGGGGCAATTACACCACGATTTGTTGACAGGGGCACTCAGGACCTGGCGGATGGACGAGTACTGAGGAGCAGCATTCTCTTCCTGGAGTAGGCCACACTATCAGAACCACAGACCAGGGTGTGAGCTCATCATCCAGCTCAGTGCAGTACCTGTTCTGAAGAAATGTCCAGTAGTACGGACAACCATTAAGATCCTCATCGCATTCTCTCTGCTCATTCCTTCAGAGAGGAAAGAGGGAAAGGGCGGGTGCTCACAGCACCATCCAGACTGATTTCTTACCGATGCACTGATTGAAAATACTTTCAACTCTTGTGACTGTGCCTGCTTTCACAATTTGCTCGCAAAGTTTATTTCACACACAAGCCATCTTCTGTCGAAAATAATTACCCCATATGAATTATGTTGACCTTTGTTTTCTCATATAAAAATACCCTACCACCGGGTACAAAGCTCGAGGTACAAACCCTACAGAAGTGTTTCATAATACGTGCAAACAAAATGATTTAAATTGTGTTAGATTTGTGACCCGATGAAGAAGGAAGAGGTGTCAGTTTTGACTTTCAGAATTTATGTCAGGGATGACTGTAAGCACAGCCATTCATGTTGATTGGAAACACATTTTCCAGCAGCAGACGTCTATAGATCATAAAGAGTATGGACAGAGAGAATAGTTAGATTTTTTCCCTGAGTGTAGGAGAATTTCAAACTATTGGGCATTGATTGAAGGGGAGAAGGGAAGATGAGGCGAAAAGGGCACCTTTTCACGCAGAGTGTGGTGCGTACATGGAATGAGCTACAAGAGGAAGTGTGGAGGTTGGTTCATTGACAACATTTAAAAGGCATCTGGATGCTGTCAGATCTGCCGAGCGTATCCAGCAATACCTGTATTTGTTAAAAAAAATTAGATGCATTCATTTTAATACAGGTGTTCTAAGACATTAAACGTTTAATTGTTAAGTGACGCATGTACATATAAAGGCATTTTCAACTCAACTGGGTCGTTTTGCTGTTAACAATATGGCTGTGTGTATGAAAGCAGCAATGATGCAACTACATGGAACAGGGAAAGTGAAGGAGGTACAATTCGGACAATGTACAACGAGAATGCATATGGTGCAGTTTGGGAGGGAGCGACATTACTGTGCGATTCAACTCAGAGAGGAAGAAGATGTGATCTCCTCGCGAAGGAACGGCCTGTTGCATTCTCTCTCTCTTCATTGTTCCTCATCATAGCAATATGTGCAAGCTGAGAAGAAAAACGCATCAGTCATCTTCACCACTCGTGGAGGATTACGGACCAGAATTTCTTGGAAGTAACTCACTGCCTAAAAGCACAGGGAATTTTGTAAAATATTATAGTTCCAGAAAGAAATCCCATTGTTAGTAGCTTCTGTGAGAAAAAACAACTTGGACAATCTTTCAAAATTTCATTTTGCCATGAATTACACTTGCATTCGGGCAAAGTATTTTCAATTTAAATTGCCGATATTTGTGTGTGTGTGTGTGTGTGTCGAAAGGGAAATATCGATTACATATTTACAATGTCTGAACAGTTTGTCATTCATCTTTCCATCATAATCTGAGGAACTTTGCTTTGGATTGTAAACGTGTTATTTTAGCAGTGGGGAAATAGTACTAGAAATACAAACAGTGACCCAAAAAGCCACGGAACAACATGTCAGCGATGGGTAAGTTGTTGGAGCAAATCCTGATGAATAGGATTTCGATCCATTTTGGAAAATCACGGACAGATTAGAAATAGCCGACATGGCTTTGTACGTGGGAAATAACGTCTCATTTATTAGTTTGTGTTTTTGAAGTGGCGAAAAAGAAAATTAATGAAGGGGTTTTGGCTGACGTTGTCAATATGGACTTCAGCAAGATGTTCATCGCATTCTAATTTATAGACAGATGGTAAAGTTATGTCACATGGCCTACAGAGGAAGCTACTCAGTTGGATTTACAATTGGCTTGAAGGAAGAGGGCTATTTTTCAGACTGAAAGCTTGTGACCATCAGACTGCTGCAAGAATCAGAACTGATTTCACTGCATTTCATGATTATTGTAAAGGATTTGGATGTGAACATCTGAGGCATAATTAGCACATTTACAGATGACATTATAAAGGTGGTGTAGTGGATTTTTCAGAGTACAACGTGACTACAATAACATGGGATGAAAAGGCAACAAATGACAGATGAAGTTTAATTTAGATAAATTTGAGGTTTTGTATTTTGGAAAAGCCAATCAGGGATGGAATTATACACTCAATGTAAGGCCCTGAGACTATGGGCTGCAAATGCACAGTTCCTTGAATGTGGAGTGGCATGTAGAGAGAGTGGTGCAGAACACGTTTGACAAATTTACCTTAATCAGTCAGTGCATTAAGTATAGGAGTTGTAGTGGCATGTTGCATCGGCACAGGAGGTTGGTGAGGCCACGTTAAGAACGTTGCATACTATTCGATTGGCTGCAGAATTACACGATGTTCCAGGACTGGACGGTTTGAGCTGTAGGGAGAGGCTGAATGGGTTGAGGTGTTTTCCGCTGGAGTGTCAGAGGCTGAGGGATGACATTATGGAGCTTTATAAAATCATCACGGCATGGATACTCGGAATCGCCATTGTCTGTTTCCCAGGATAGGCGAGTTCAAAACAATTGGGCTGAGGGTGAAGTCAAGAGGGAAATGATTTAGAAGGGAACTTAGTGTCAAATGTTTCACGCAGAGAGTAGCGTGAGGGCAGAAAATGCTGACACAAGAAGTGGTGGCGGGAGGTACAATCGCACATTTTAGAAGTGTCTGAAATAGGAGGGATATTGGCCAAATGTTAGCAAATAGGACGAGATCAGATTTGGATATCTGGTCGGACTGGACAGATTGGAAGAATGACTCTGTTTTCATCCAGTATGACTCTCTGCATCGAAAGAGGGATGAGGAGAAAGTCTGAAAGGTGTTTTGGAGAGAGAACTGTCTTAATTCGAAGCTTACCGTGCCCCTCTATTCACAATGATTCAAAAGTGTGTTGTTGAATATATGACAGGCAGTGAATCATGGATAATGGGATACAGAGACGAAAGTGGGGCTGAGACACAACCTCATCATCCACGATCTCAGTGCCGGGTGAATAAGGTTCTAAGTGTCTAAAGACCCTCTCCTGCTCCCAGTTCCATGTTCCTATGTTGCATTCAGCCCCCCAAAGCTGCTGGACAGGAGCAATCAGATAGGCCACTTACTGCTATAACCTGGTGCACAGAAACAGAGGAGACCATGCAGCCCTGCAAGACTGTTACACACGGTTTGAGGTTATTTGAGAAATGTAATTGGAAAATCCAGGCTGCTTATGAAACAAGCGCCTCCCCCACCTACCCCCCACATCTCTTGAAAGAGCTTCCCTTTTCTGCACCTTATGCTCCATTTGATGCACTGTGAATACAGCGCCGATACCTCATCCTGAGGCGGCTCACAACATCATCTGATTTCCCTGACTGCAACGTTCCATAATAGACATTCCAGGAAAATGCCAGCCACTAAATTTCCAATAACAGAATGTCAGAACATCGGAAACAGGAGAACCCCATTCAGCACGCACCCCCCACCCCCAAACTCAAGCATGACTTCCACTTCACTAAGATAATGGCTAATCTGCTCTCCGTCATAATCCTTTTAAATGTCCAATCCTTCAGAGTGCTTGGCTCTCTGACAGATCACTATCTATCTACCTTCTCTTTAGTTACTTTCAGTGTTCTAGCTCGGCTCATACTCTGGAAAAGAGAAAACCTGACATTCAAAGCCCTCTGTTGGAAGAAAAAATTTCCTGTTCCTCAACATGACCTGTTAAGATGAAAAACTGATGTAGACACAAGGGTTCGGGGAAGATTTACTGGCCCGGAATGACTGTGTGGTTGACTGAGGTTGACATCAAAGAGCTTACCAACACTGGAAATAATGGGAATCAGAGTAAATTCTCCGGTGTATGGAGTCAGTCATAGCACAAAGGAAGATGTTTGTGTTTCCTGAATGTTAATCATCTCTTTCCTGTGTCATTTCAGTGTGAGATCATCAGGGTAGTTTCGTTGGCACAAGCATCTTCAGCTGCTAAGTGGGGATGTTCACTGAGTATTCCACAATATTCAGAATATTTTGTCTGCCCTCAACTCCCTGACCTGCCTGTGTTCATGTGCAGCTAGACACGGAAAAACAGTCAGGCTTGCACGATTTAAATGTCGGTAGCATTACTGTGACAGTAACAGTACTGTCTGACACTGCACTTTGCAAGAGTAAAATGAAGAGTTCATTCAGCACATCACGCTGGTTTCACAGTAATATGAGGAAGTCATTCTGGCCATTGACAAGCATGACTTCCACTTCACTAAGATTATGGCTAATCTGCTCTCCGTCATAATCCTTTTAAATGTCCAATTCTGCTTAGCTCTCTGACAGATCAATATCTATCTACCTTCTCTTCAGATACTTTCAGTGTTCTAGCTCGGCTCATACTCTGGAAAAGAGAAAACCTGACATTCAAAGCCCTCTGTTGGAAGAAAAAATTTCCTGTTCCTCAACATGACCTGTTAAGATGAAAAACTGATGTAGACACAAGGGTTCGGGGAAGATTTACTGGCCCGGAATGACTGTGTGGTTGACTGAGGTTGACATCAAAGAACTTACCAACACTGGAAATAATGGGAATCAGAGTAAATTCTCCAGTGTATGGAGTCAGTCATAGCACAAAGGAAGATGTTTGTGATTCCTGAATGTTAATCATCTCTTTCCTGGGTCATTTCAGTGTGAGATCATCAGGGTAGTTTCGTTGGCACAAGCATCTTCAGCTGCTAAGTGGGGATGTTCACTGAGTATTCCACAATATTCAGAATATTTTGTCCGCCCTCAACTCCCTGACCTGCCTGTGTTCATGTGCAGCTAGACACGGAAAAACAGTCAGGCTTGCACGATTTAAATGTCGGTAGCATTACTATGACAGGAACAGTACTGTCTGACACTGCACTTTGAAAGAGTAAAATGAAGAGTTCATTCAGCACATCACGCTGGTTTCACAGTAATATGAGTAAGTCATTCTGGCCATTGACAAATTGCAGAAGAACATGATAGCCCGTTCAATCTTTCAAGCCTATTCTATTGTTCAGGATGAGATGCAGTCTAGAGTTATGGACCACACGAGAGCCCTGGAAAGTATTTGAAGACAGTATCCGAGACTGTAGTGTCTTATGTTGTAGGAAATGTAAAGTATCTGTCCCAGATGCAATGTGACTGGTCAAACTACTCGGAGTGAAACAAAAGAAGTTCCTTCAACGCTGCAGATGAAATTAAAACAAAGAAAGATGAATTTTAAAGAATGTAATTCTATTGGACAATTATCAGAATAATAGATTCAGGAACTATTGCTAATTAACTGTTCCAATATGGGAACATCCCCAAAACACACCCTTTGGCAGAAAGGAAAATTCACAGAGGGAGATTGTCACAAACATTTCTCCAATCCAGAAAGAAAAAAAACAGCATCAAGAGAAAATTCAGAGAGAGTAGCAGCCAGGAGATATTCACGAAAGCTTTGAATTCTGTTGAGACCCCATTAGTTTGTGATGTTACTGAGAAACCAAAACATAACAATCCTCATCTGTGAGAGCTGAACACACCCATTCAGGCTGCGTTAAAATAAACCTAAGACGACCCATGCTGTTAATGCAAGTGAAGGTAACTTACCTGCTGGGTAACGACCGTTTAATCTCTCTTAAATGGACCCAGGATAAATTAAACTCTTGAAGTAGCAACATTTTCAAAGTAGCCAGCACATCCAGCTGTTATACTGGAACGAGTGGTAACACAATGAGGCCCTTGATCATGTCCAATCGGACGAGGAAGAAGCCATTGACTCCCTTAAGTCACTCACACAGGAATAGGAGGAGGCCATTCAGCCCATCAAGTCACTTCCATAAGTACAGAACGAGGTAATTGATGCTGACTCCTGTTGAATGGTTTACGCCCGAAGTGTCAATTCTCTTGTTCCTTGGATGCTGCCTGACCTACTGGACTTTTCCAGCACCACACTCACTACTCTGATCTCAAGCATCTGCAGTCCTCACTTTCGTCTAACTGTTGCTCTAACATGATAAACAAGTGGAGCAGATGCTGACGCACAGTGTTCCTCGTGGCTAACTTGCTCATGGTACACACGTGGGACTTTAATGTGGTTTTCCAGCTTTGACGGAGGAAGTAAAATGTTTTCGGTGAAGTCTTCAGAAGTCATCTTCCATATCTGAGAAGACAAACTGCAGTTCGCTGCAGAGGTCAGAAGCTGGTGGGAATAGCTACCAGTTTCCGAAGTAAGGCACTTTGGCCGCTATTGGGAATTGTGAACAACATGGCATTCAGTACAAATTCATAAGTCAACAGCACATTAATGAGGGGAGAGTTAATTCAGGCAGATCAGCTATTAAGAAAGCCGTGTTAGACTGATGAATGAACTCTCTAAGTCCAAATAATGCCGATGTTATTCATGTTGATCTTGTCGAGTGCGTGTCCTGTGCATTGTAACTTACATACTTTATGCTGTCCAAGTCTATTTTCAACCTATTATCTGTCTGTCCATGCTTACAATGATCTGCTTCTACTGCTCACAAATAAAGCATTTTTTCCTTGTACTGAGATACACCTGATAATTAATAAAACCATTCAATCCTGGGTAAACTCTGCACTTTCTCACCTTTTCCATGTCTCTTTTGGAAATAGATCACTGCCAGTCCTCAAGGATCACTGCAACCATTATTTTTCTCTCACAGCTCTACAGATTAAATACTCTGCTTCTTCAATCTCTCCTCATGGTATGATCTTCTGTTTCTCTGGTAAGGGGCTCATTCCTTACAGAGTAGAAGAAAACTGTAGAGAGTGCCTCAAATATTCCCTCAGCGAGGCTGTACGACTGCAGGAAGGTGGCTTTATTCATATACTTGAATCGTTTTACAATGTAGGACAGCATGCCATTCACTGCACCTGTTGCTTACACAAGGAGTCAGCATAGTTTTGTGAGTGGGAGATCATGCTTCCCAAATTTGGTGGAGTTCTATGGTGAAGTTACCCAGAAGGTTTGATGAGTGCAGAGCGGTAGACATAATCTCTATACATTTCCGTAAGGCCTTTGGTAAGATTCCACATGGTAGACTGTCTGTAAGGTTGCATCGCACGGAATCAAGGGGGAGTTGCCAAATTGCTTTCACAGTTGGCATGTTGGGAGGAAGTAGAGGGTAAATGTGAAAGGATGTTATTCAGACTGGAAGCCTGTGATTAGTGGAGTGCCTCAGAGTTTGATTCTGTGATCATTACTGTCATCTATATCAATGGTTTAGGCATGATTAATAATTTTGTAGATAACACTAAAATAGGTGGTATCGTGGTAAATGACGACATTTAGCTGAAATTGCAGCAGTAACTTGATCAGCTGAGAAAGTTGGCGAAGAAATGTCAAATGCAATTTAATATAGATTTGTGTGAGATCTTGCATTTTGGAAAGTCAATACAAGGTAGGAATTGCACGGTCAATTGTAAGGGTTCAGTGGTGCGGTGGACCAGAGAGACATTGGAGCATTTGGAGTACTCAGATCGGAAAGATATCATTAAATTGGAAAGAGTGCTGAAGAAAGTTGCCTGGACCTAATGGACTCAATTCTCGGGAGAGGTTTAACCAGCTCGGACTTTTCATTCCAGTGTAGGAGAATGAGAGCGGATCTTCTAAAGTTGTATGTGATCACTTCGAGCATGGGTAAGGTGAAATCTCTCAGTCTTTTGCCAAGATTTGTAGAATTGAAACCAGGAGGACATCCGCTTATGGTTAGACGGGAGGAATAAAAGCGGAACCTGAAGGGCATTTTTTTTAAAAACTGAAGCTGGTACACGAATGTGCTGTCAGTGGATATAGTTGAGGGCATGGGGTAAATTAACACTTTTTGAAAAGCATTTGGGCAAATTTATTGATAGGAATGAACGAGAAGGGTAAGGGCGAAGTGCAGAGAGATATGGTTAGTGGATGGACATTTAAAAGGCGGAGTTAGAATTCCTCTTTTAATAAAACAAGAGCACTTCTTTCTTCGAGGTTGTTGGTGGAAATCCCTCAATGGACTTCCTCTCTACGTTCCTTCTGGTCAACTTTCAATGTCCAATGTAATGCCCCAAGAACGTTGCCTCTGCCTTCGCTAATCATGTTTTTTTAAATTTTATTGTCAGTTATTCTTCTTATAATCATTAAATGTGTTCTGCCAACTGTAATATATTACCTTTCAATCACTTGCAAAAGATCACTACATCATGCAAATACATTGTCTAATGTTTATATCTGACCACAATTCTGTTCATGAGTCTTTGAAATGTGGCTGGTGCATTATTCATTGCAAAGATCATCACTTTCAATTGATAAAGCCCATTTGGGTAACAAATGCAGAAACGTGTTTCCCTTTCTCTGATTATGGTATCTTCCAATAACCATGCCGTAAGTCCAACTTAGTCAGATGTGGGGCTTGTGAAACTATATGTATGCCGTCCTCCAAACTTCGTGTTGGATAGCAATCCTATTTTCTCGCAGCGTTGACCTTCCGATAGTCCACACAATTGTTGAATCATGTCAGGTTTGGGAAATAACAGAATCAGTCAACTTCACTCTCTCTGACTCAGTTCAATTATATCTTCATGGAGAACCACATCCACTTCCTCCTGGAACTGTGTGGCTTTGAAAGGATTACACTTGTGTCGTTGTTGTTTTTTCACATCAGTATTCCCTAATTCCACCTCATGCATAATCATGTAAGTCCACCCATTATTTTTCCTGGATGTGTCTTCACATTAATGCAATTAAGAATCGTATTCTTTGCTCCTGTAACGGTTAGCTCACTACCCTCTCCCACTCCTCAATAAATTACTACTTATTTAAATATTTTGAGGCACATCGAACTTCATGACATCTGGATTTGCTTCCTGACTCTGCAGGGCCGTACGTAACACCTGTTTCGCCATTTTCCTGTCTCTACTCTAGTAAGGTTTCAAGATATGCACATGACATACTCGATAAACCTTTTAAAAAAATATCCGGTATCTTTGTCAGATAGATTAACTGACACAATTTCTACTTTTTTTATTTGGAAGGGATCACTAAACCTGGTTTTGAAGAGGTTTGCTACCAATGTTGGCAATACTAATACGTCACCCCAACGGAAAAACGTCAAAGTTTCAGCGTTTTGATTTGCACCTGCTTCATTCTATGATATTCCATCTTCTGGTGCTGTTTTCCTAACTCACCTAAACAATCTAATCTCTCCCTGACCTCACATAAATAATACAAGTGTGAGATCTTTGACTTCGGTCCTGTCAATCGCTGTTTAATTAATTTCAAAGGGTCTCTCACTTCATATCTGAATATTAACTAAAAGGAGAGAATTGAGGAGGCATCTCTAATGGCAGACAA
>NW_025212340.1:0-26106 GCF_004010195.1 Chiloscyllium plagiosum | reverse complement strand
TGGCAACTGTCTGAAGTTTAACGAGACTAATTGTACCCTTAGTGTCAAATCTGACCCAGGGTCGAGCTTCTGAGACATTCATATCATCATGGAAACTGCTTCTTTCCACCTCTGTCCCTGTCTCAGTCCATCTGCTGTTGAAACCCTCACCAATGCTTTACCTTTACATGAGTATTTCAATGCATGACTGGCCATTGAGGCCATTCAAAACACTGCTGCCCATTCCCTAACTCATGTTAACTTCGACTCAGTTATTACCTCTACGTAGTTCTGGTCAGGCGATATCTCAAGATTAAATTTTCACGTGCAATCCCCTCCAACCTTACTAGTTTCCGAGATTCCTGTGCTCCTGCAAATTCTGGATTCTTGACCATCCCCAATCAAGTGCTCCATCATTGGTGAATATCACTTAAGCTATCAGGGTCCTAAAGACATCAAATTCACTTACTACATCACTCTGCTTCTACTTTCCTTCTTTACAATGCTATTCTATCTATCTTTTTCTGCAAGCATCATGCTATCTATTGTAACTTCTCCCTCCATGCATGGTAAATAAATTAAGCTTTATAATGCTCCATTTTGGGCATTTTATGTTGAAGGATTATTTTAAATTCAAGTTGCTGTTTCCATGTTAGCATCAATACACCTAGTAGCAGACAGCATGATTGTTGGAAATAAATTGTAAAATGAGCCCTACATTGGTAGGATATGCAATTACAGACAGCATGCAAGTAAGCATGCGTCAGACTCAATTATAACATAGTATTATTAGCAATTGTTATTAGTTTGTGCTATCTTCCACACATGTTAGCATTCAGGAAAGGTTATTAAAAGAAAATTCTTAGCCAGTTAGACTGACATCATAAGTAATGGAAATGCAAGGATCTGTTATTACATATATGATAACCGGACTTGTAGAAAATCAATGTTCAATGAAGTCACTATTTATGAAAGAAAAATAATCTGAGATCACAATGGGTAGAGTGGATACAAGAGAATCTGTGGAAATAGCATATTTTGATTTTTGGTACAAGCATATAGCGAGATCTTGTTAAGAACACAAGTTATTTTCATGTCAACAGTGGGACATTACAAGGGTTGGTATCAGTAGTGAAGGAACAGAGTGTGATATATCCAACTTTGCATGAATAGTCTGCGCACGCGCGTGTGTGTGTTTAGATGGGGTCGTGGAGAGGGAGGCTGTGCAACACAGGCTCCATCAAGGGAATACAGACATGCTGATTGAGTAGGCAAGAATATAACAGATGGAAGATGTTGGGAACTGCCAGGAAAAATTGAAAAATGGGACTTATTTTTAAATAGGTAAAAACAATGACTGCAGATGCTGTAAACCAGATTCTGGATTAGTGGTGCTGGAAGAGCACAGCAGTTCATGCAGCATCCAAGGAGCTTTGAAATCGACGTTTCGGGCAAAAGCCCTTCATCAGGAATAAAGGCAGTGAGCCTGGAGCATGGAGAGATAAGCTAGAGGAGGGTGGGGGTAGGAAATGTCAGTACTCTGAGATAACCATATGTCCTGTGTATGAAGTACAAGTTAGCATGCAGGTAAAGTGAGTAATTCAAAAGGCAAATTGCAAAAGCATTTGAGTATGAAATCAAAGAAGTCTCAATGCAATTGTCTGGAGCCTTGATGAGATCAACCCTGGAGCATTATGCAGAATATTGGCTGTTCCCAAGGAGGGAATGCCCTTAAGAAAAACAGTAGACAAGGCTTACATTCCTTAGAATTTTAACAGAGGTGATCGGATATAAATTTTATACTTGCTGAAAGGGATTTGAAAGGTTACTATGGCTAAGGAATATACAGCTGAGGGCCACTGCCTCAGTCTTAAATTAGCAATTCCTTATTATAAGATTTAAAGAAAGGGTCTTCACATGGTGACTTATGAACCTCTGGAATTTTCTAAGCTAGAAGGTGGTGCAACATACAGCATGTGCAAGATAGCACCTGAAAATTTGTTGAGATCTAAGGGAATCAAAGGATATTGTGATAATGAGGGAAGATGGAGTTTAAGATCATCCATGACTTATCAGAGGGATTCATGAACCAAGTCCTCTCATTTCCGATTTCTTGCAGTTTTAAAAATTTCCACTTGATTTTTCAGCACAAATCAAACAATATTGAGATTAAAACATAGCAGAGAGAATGGCAAACTTAAAAGTTTATAAAACAATTACAAGCCAGAAAGAATCTAGCCATCTAGTCAAGAAAGGAGAGAAGAAAGGGATTACAATCCTCCAGAAGGAGGTTGATAAGCGAGCCAGTAAATATCAGTAAAATACTTGCATCTATTAAGTCTTTATTTAATTATTCATTGTATTAGATTACATTACAGTTTTACAAAAGAAATGTCATGTTTGACAAGGTAACTGTAACAGATAAAGGAAACAGTAGATGTAGTGTATTTGGATTTGCAAGAGGCATTCGACAAGGTCCCACACAAAAGGCCAATGCACAAGATCTCTGCTTATGGATTTGGGAGCAATATCTTAGAACAGATAGTGGAATTGTTCACGGGCAGGAAGCAGACATAAATGCAGCATTTTCAAACCATCAGGTCTAAATCAGTGCAATACTCCAGAATCAGTATTTAGTCTTGGCTATTCATGGGTGGCACAGTGATTAGCACTGCTGCCTCACGGAGCCAGAGACCCGGGTTCAATTCCCGCCTCAGACGACTGACTGTGTGGAGTTTGCACGTTCTCCCCGTATCTGCGTGGGTTTCCTCCGGGTGCTCCAGTTTCCTCCCACAGTCCAAAGATGTGCGGGTCAGGTGAATTGGCCATGCTAAATTACCCATAATGTTAGGTAAGGGGTAAATGTAGGGGTATGGGCGGGTTGCGCTTCGGCGGGTCGGTGTGGACTTGTTGGGCCGAAGGGCCAACAAGTAATCTAATCTAATCTAATCTAATTACAATTTATATTAATCTTAGACAAAGACTGAATTATGCTATGCATGCTAATGATTTGAAGCTAGATGGGAATATAGGATATAAGACACAAAGACGGCAGATATAATGGACAATAAGGTGGAAGATGGGAGTAAAGTAGGGAAATGAGGTTATTCACTTTTGATAGGAGAAACAGAAAAGTTGAATATTTGTTTAAAGGCATGAACCTTTCACATGTTGATGTTTAGAGGTTTGGTTCCCTCATAAGAACAGCAGAGAAAGCCAACACAAGTACAGTAACCAATTAAAAAAGCAAACAGCATGTTACCCTTTAATACAAAGAGACTGGAGTTATAAGAATAATACAAGTCCTATTACAATTGCATAGACCTTTGGGCAAAAAAACACCTGGATTAGTGAGCACAATTTTGGTCTCAACATTTAAGGATGTTTTTATTTTGGAGGGTGCACAGCAAAGGTTTACCAGGATGGTCTCTAGGATGAGAAGATTATCTTGTGATATGAGACTGAACAAATTGAACTGATTTAGAAGATAAATATCCAAGGTGTCAAGTGGATGGAAAGGGCAGACACATTACTTCTGCTGACTAGGAATCTAGAACATGGAGATACACATAGGTTAAGGGTTGACTATTTTGGATCAAGATAAAGGGAAGCTCATTGTTCTAAAGGGTTGTGAAACTTTAAAACCTTCTACCTAACAGGATTGTGGGTGCTATAAAATGCGGAGAAGTGGGTATCTTGACATTGTTAACTCACAGCTGCTTCTTTAATGAAATAAATTCTAAATAAGCTTGTACTCACCATCTCTCCATTCAGGCACAGAACATACAAAAGCAACAATGATATTTGCCCATTATTAACATACTATATTGTTGCTAACTGCGAAGTTTACTTCATTGGTTTTGATGTTAATGGTAGTAGTTTTACGGCTTTTCAAATTTCTACAAAGTTTAAGCATGCAAACATCTCTCCACATTGCATCCTTACATGTAGGTTCCTTTTAGTTTTAAAAAGGCCATTGACAGGATGTCTCACAGCATTTCACAGCCAAGAAATTACTTATGAAAATTAGCAACAACTCTCTTGCAGCCAAGCACAGCTGCCAATTTACGCACAGCAAAGTCCCCACAGACAATGTGAGACAAGTGACTAGTTTTATGTCTTGCTCATGATCATTGAAAATTCAACATTGATCAAGGTACCAGAATGCAATGCACTTGGACAGTTTAGATAAACTTGAACAAGACAAAAAAAAACGTTCAAAGTATCCTTCTCATCAAGACTTCGCTGAAGGGCAAGTTTAAACTGTCATGGTGTAGGACTGGAATTCACAAAAACTGAAAGACCATCAGAAATATGAAAGCAAAAGTTTTTAAAATCCACTGAAAACTAATTAGTTTGCATTCCTGCACCTGCCATTGCTTTGTTATTTGCTGGAGGTGCAGTGGACAGCGAAGTGGGTGACCTCAGATTACAACAGGATCTTGACCAGATGGGCCATTGGGCAGAGAAATGGCAGATGGAGTTTAATTCAGATAAATAGGGTGACACGGTGGCTCAGTGGTTAGCACTGCTGCCTCACAGCACTAGGGTCCCAGGTTCGATTCTAGCCTCGGACGACTGTTTGTGTGGAGTTTGCACATTCTCCCCGTGTCTGCGTGGGTTTCCTCCGGGTGCTCCGATTTCCTCCCACAGTCCAAAGATGTGCAGGTTAGGTGAATTGACCATGCTAAATTGCCCATAGTGTTAGGTGCATTAGTCAGAGGGAAATGTGTGTGGGTGGGTTACTCTTCGGAGGGTCGATGTGGACTGGTTGGGCTGAACGGCCTACTTCCACACTGTAGAGAATCTAATCTAAATGTGAGGTGCTGCACTTTGGGAAAGCAAATCTTAACAGGACTTCTACACTTAATGGTAAGGTCCTAGGGAGTGTTGCCAAACAGAGAGACCTTGGAGTGCAGGTTCATAGCTCTTTGAAAGTGGAGTCGCAGGTAGATAGGATAGTGAAGGCGGCGTTTGGTATGCTTTCTTTTATTGGTCAGATTATTGAGTACAGGAGTTGGGACGTCATGTTGCGGCTGTACAGGACATTGGTTAGGCCACTATTGGAATACTGCATGCAATTCTGGTTTCCTTGCTATCGGAAAGATATTGTGAAACCTTGAAAGGGTTCAGAAAAGATTTACAAAGATATTGCCAGGGTTGGAGGATTTGAGCTATAGGGAGAGGCTGAACAGATTGGGGCTGTTTTCCCTGGAGCATCGGAGGCTGAGGGGTGACCTTATGGAGGCTTACAAAATCATGAGGGGCATGGATAGGGTAAATAGGCAAAGTCTTTTCCCTGGGGAGGGGGAGTTCAGAACTAGAGGGCATAGTTTTAGGGCGAGAGGGGAAAGATATAAAAGAGACCTAAGGGGCAACATTTTCACACAGAGAGTGGTACATGTGTGGAATGAGCTGCCAGGGGAAGTGGTGGAGACTGGTACAATTGCAACATTTAAGAGGCATTTGGATGGGTATATGAATAGGAAGGGTTTAGAGGGATATGGGCCAGGTGCTGGCAGGTGGGACTGGATTGGGTTGGGATATCTGGTCGGCATGGGCTGAAGGAGGTGCTATACACCTCTATGATGCCAGAAACAGAATAACTATAAATCATGAAATATTAACTATTTTTCTCTTCATAGATGCTACCTGAACATTTTACATCAATGGAATATGATCAAAGAATGGATCATGGCCAGCAATATTTGGGAATCCAAAGTTTATTTCCTCAAAATACTCTCACTTTGTGAAGTTAAAGGTGCATTTTCATTTTACAATTGAGGTGACTGGTCAGCCCAGATAAGTTAGATCAAAGGATCTGTTTCTGTACTGTATGACTGAGGAATTGAGTAATCACAGAATATAAATGAATTAACTGAAGTAATTCATCACCCCTCAGAAAAAGCTGGAAACAGAATCCATCACTTTAGCAACATATCCACATTCCAGATAGTAAAGACACTACTATTCAATGTGATGTAATCAATTAAAAATAAAAATCCACATTCTGTAGTATAGACTCTACACAAACTACTGAAAAAAAATTAAACTAAATGAAAATTACTGTGGTGAATGCCAATCTGTGCAGGAGAGTGAAGATTTCACTTAACTATTATCAACCCCGAAACTGTAACTTGGGACAATCTAAACACACCAGCTCAAGCCGTGGACAAAGTGCACGCCCACACAGGCATCCAGTTTGGGGGAAAAAACTCAAACACAAAGCAACTCACAGCAGACCATGTGAAGGTGAACATTCCCCAGACACAAAGGCAAGTGTAAACACAAAAGAGAAAAGGGGTGGGAGCAAGGGCCTTCTTTTATTTCCAAACCGCCGAGCCTGAAGGTTGAGGCTCACACCAAACACACAGAGAGACACGCACGTCTCCAAACTGGATTGAGGGGCCTCCTCACCAGGACAATAACAAAAGCAGCAGCTTGAGCTACAAGCGAGGAGGAGCAGCCAAGAGAGAGGAGACCCGCCCACCCAGAGAAAAGGGAAAGCAAAGCGTGCGGGACTCCTGAGGTAAAAGCCATCAGACACACAGAGAGAGAGAGAGAGAGAATGATCAAATGGGATACAGGGAGTCACTCGGGAATGGGAGTTTCTCACCAGTGTGAGACATTCACCGTGAGGAGCAGGAGGGAGGAACTATATGAGTGGATAGGGAAATGAATCAACAGCCTTCCCCTACTCCCCGTACCTTATAAAAGGCTCCATTAGAGCCGCGCACTTCCACCATTAAATCCTCCATCTTGGCTTGACGCGCGATGCACTCTGGGACCGTGGTGGGGGAGGGGTGGGGGAAGCCGGCGTCGAGCACCGCGCGTGCGCATGGAGGGGGAGAGGGGAAGGGCGGGAAGCAGCGCACGCGCTGTGTGTGCACGAATGCCTTCGGGGAACGGCGGGCGGATGGAGAGTAAAGGAACACGCGCGCACTCCTGCCTCACCTCGGGAGGCCACGCGCGTGCACGCGAAGGGAGGGAGGGGAAGCCGCGCAACCGTCCCCCGGCGGCCGCGCTCGAGACTCCTCACCTCTCCAAGACAGGGGCCAGGGGTTTGCGGAGGCGGTCAAGACGATTTTTTAAATTTGCAATCGTATTTTTTTCCCTTGCGGGAAAAGTGGGGATTAACGTTTTATTACAAGGCGCGCGCGTTTATTAAACAAAAACAAATGGTGCGCCCGGACTTTGGAGGCGGGGGTAGGAGGGTGATTGACGATACGATGAACCAATCGTCTCCGGGAGGCCGGACCAATGTAGTGCAGGCCCACGACTGAATGGATGGACGTGAAGATAGACCAATCGCTGCGTGTAAGGCTGGCCGATCGAAATGGGATTGGTACATTGGACGCAAAGAAACTAATTGACGTGGACGTAAATTAATTGGCCGTCGGAGACCAGCCAATCAGTGCCGGCTCTGAGGGAGGGAATCACCACAAAGTGTTGACGTGCTATTCGCCCAATCAGCCTTGGGTTGGCTAATCAGTGTAGGGTTTGAGAGCGGGATCAATATGAAAATGATTGACGTGACCATTATCCAGTCGGTGCCCGCATATTGGCCAATCAGCGTGTGGTTTGAGGGCGTGACAGACGTCGTGTTGAAAAACGTGAAGATCTAACGGCGTCTGTCTGATTGGTCGCGGAGCTGCAGGGCGGAGTCCTGAATTGGAAATAAATCAATCGCTCCGAATGGCTGCCCAATCAGCGTATGCTTCTGGGACGGTGCACTGATTGACGGACGGCTGACCCAATCGCTCGCAAGAACCTTCGCTTAGCGTAGAGGGCGGGACGTTGGAACGATGATTGATCGCCGCTGGGTTGTCATGGTGATGAGGTGTGCGGCCTTCTTCGGAGAGGTGTTGGTTGTTATTGCTGAGGCCCTCAGCCCCCAGACGTATTACAAACCTGCACCGTGGATGCTGGAGAGAGCTCAGCAAGTCTGGCGGCATCTGTGTACAGAGAAAAACGGAGTCAACACTTCGAGTCTGATGTGACTCTTCTACACGATTCAAAACCTCAGGAAAATTGGTTTTGTTTTAAAAAAAAATTCCCCCAGAGATTGGAGGGAGAGGGCAGATGTAGCATTGGCGAGTACGGACTTGATGGGCCGAAGGGCTTCTTCTGTACGCCTGCACTCCAAGGTCTCTTTGTTCAGCACACTCCCTAGGACCTTACCATTAAGTGTATAAGTCCTGCTAAGATTTGCTTTCCCAAAATGCAGCACCTCGCATTTTTCTGAATTAAACTCCATCTGCCACTTCTCAGCCCATTAGCCCATCTGGTCCAGATCCTGTTGTAATCGGAGCTAACCGTCTTCGCTGCCCACTACACCTCCAATTTTGGGGTCATCTGCAAACTTACTAACTGTACCTCTTATGCTCGCATCCAAATCATTTATGTAAATGACAAAAAGTAGAGGACCCAGCACCGATCCTTGTGGCACTCCACTGGTCACAGGCCTCCAGTCTGAAAAACAACCCTCCACCACCACCCTCTATCTTCTACCTTTGAGCCAGTTTTGTATCTAAGTGGCTAGTTCTCCCTGCATTCCATGAGATCTAACCTTGCTAACCAGTCTCCCATGGGGAACCTTGTTGACAGCCTTACTGAAGTTCATATGGATTCTGAAGAAGTAACAAAAAGGATTGATGAGGGCAGAGCAGTGGATATAATCTATATGGACTTCACCAAGGTTCCCCAGAGAATGGGAAACAGTGGGAGAACATACAAACACCACACAGTCGCCCGAGGCTGGAATCGAACTTGGGTTCCTGGTGTTGTGAGGCAGTAGTGCTGGCGTGGAAGCATTCCCTTTGGCCATTCACATCCACACTGACCGTCCAAAGAGCATCCCAGTGCCCCAACACCCAGTAACTCTGCATTTCCCATAGACAATCCATCTAACCTGCACACCTTTGGACTGGGAGGGATACCTGGAAGAAACCCATGCAGACATGGTGAGACTGTCACCTGAGGCTGGAATTGAACCCAGATCCTTGACTCTGTGAGGCAGCAGTGCTAACCACTGAGCCACTGTACCACTCAGATTATTGCTACTGTAAGTTAAAATTTTTAATGTTGATTTTGTAAAACACTTTGTTTAGATCTTAGTGTCCCTACTGTGTTGTTTGGGCCTGAAGACAGATATTTACTTAACTACATTGTAGAGCATAATATATTACAGGATTCTGGATTAGTGGTGCTGGAAGAGCACAGCAGTTCAGGCAGCATCCAAGGAGCTTCGAAATCGACATTTCGGGCAAAAGCCCTTCCTGATGAAGGGCTTTTGCCCAAAACGTCGATTTCGAAGCTCCTTAGATGCTGCCTGAACTGCTGTGCTCTTCCAGCACCACTAATCCAGAATCTGATTTCCAGCATCTGCAGTCATTGTTTTTACCTCATAATATATTACAGGTCAAACCCAAAATGTATAATACAATGCTTCCTTTATTTTTATTTTCCTGTGGTCCCATTTGAAGTTTGAAAATTGTCAGGACCCCTTAGTGGGAAGCAGGTGGTTGGGGGTTGAGGAGAAGACTGGTGGGAGTGGGTTTAGGGTGAAGAACGGCAGAGCTTTTCTCATTGCTGCTCCAGAACTCTCATTCCTACTTTGGGAAGCTCTAGTACACTCAAGGTTTGTGGAGCACATTAAGTTAATGTAGTATGTGAAATATTCCAGTGTAGCTACTTTTGAGTCCCTTAGCTGTTTGCTCCTGGGAATTCTATACTCCTTTCGATTGTTGTTTTTCAAAGATTTCCACACCCTAACCTTGCGCCATCCCATGAGACTACGTCATAATCATCGACATGCACTAGAATTCCAAGAAGCATGGCATTCCAACCGGAACTCTATCAATACACACATTGTCCTGAATACATTTATCACCCCCTGAGAAAAAGAACCGGAAATTATGTCACCACAGGAAATGACATCACCTACCCAAGGAAACCCAAACATATAAATAGAAAGCGGGCTACACCACAGTGCTTCATCCGGAGGTTTACTGAAGATGTTACCTAGTATGGTGATGAAACATCTGGAAATGCACCTTCCAGCTCAGCGAGCAAACCTACATCTAGAACCTCAACCTGAGCTACAAATCTTCTCAAAACTTGCCAAGTGCTAGTTCTTTTATATATTATTTTACCCCTTTTGTGTGTGTAGATGCAGGACACAGTGAAGAGCACCAGCTGTGTAAATAACTTTATTAGTATTCCACGACCAGGAGAAAATAGCCATCTCACCAAGGAATTAGAGGCAAGCAGAGCTGCGGTAGGGGCAATGCTTGCATGAAAGAAAAAGTGACAGGGAGGGTAAGGACTAAATCAAAATAGAATTGCAAGGGGAAATAAAGCACTCCACGCCCTGCTCTGCCCATCTCTCCCTAAAGACATTGAGAGTGTTGGTGGACATTGCATGCTGCTTCTCCAGGGACACCTGGGTTCACATCTAACTGTGGAAGAGGGGCAGGCAGTCAGCCCCTCCACAGCCTGCTGCCTGTACCTGTTAATGGCCAGCCTGGCCAGGTTCAGGAGCAGACACACGAGGAGATCCTCCAACCTGCCTGCACCCCTTGGCACCGGGTGCCTTTACATCAGGAATGTGAGGCTGAAGTGCAACCAAAAGCAGAGGAGAAGCTCTTTGAGATAACTAAAAAAGGGAGTGCAAACGCCCACACCCAATATACGCATGGTCCATGGACTCCACTGCACCACAAAACAAACATTTGGCTGGGAGTCTGCGAACCACTGCAATCTGTGGTTGCACTGGCCTGCTGCAAGCAACACCCTCTACCCAAAGGGAAAGAAGATGGATTCCCACTTAGAGAGCCATCCACTGGGGATCTCCACTGCCTGGTGGCAAATGGGCACAGCAAGGCCTGTCTGTGCAGTGGAAATGGAGAAGAGGTGGATTATGTGCAGCAGCAGTCTGTACAGGGCCCACCGTTTAGCATTTGTAAAATCCTTACTATCTTTGTTGTGGAGGTGTCTCAGGCTGTGGGGCACAGGCTCCCAGGAGAGGTACAGGATCCTGGGCCAATGTGGAATTCTGTCTGGGCAGGGGATTTGCAGATGGTATTCAACTACACATCTGAGCATCTCCCAACTGGTGCACAATGTCAGGTCAGCCATTCTAAGACGTCGGATGGCAGAGGTTGTGAACCGGATATCTATCACCGCCCTGCGTGCCAAATCCTGCAACAGCATCTAGCCCAGGCCCCCGCCACCCAGCACATCCCTGACTGGTCACCGTCATAGTCACTCCTCCCTGCTAGCCACTCGAGCCTGCGATTGTGGAGGTGCAGATCCCTGAGCAGCGGCTCTCTGATGATAGCAGCTACTCCAGACGGAAGGTAGGTGCCACACCAGTTGACTGTATCCCAGACAGTCATCAGTCCTAGTAAAAGACAAGCAGCGTCCTTAGGGTGACCTCCAAACTCTCACGATCGATAAGCAGGAGCTGTGTGTCGTAATTCAGCTTACGCACCTGGCAAAAAAATACATCAGGGCGCACCACCTAGTAGGAGACTGAATGTAGAGGTATCGCTGCAAGGCCTGAAGGTGGAAAGTCATCACCTGGGTGCAGACACACAACAACTAGTCCCCTTCAATAGGGAGCCTCTGAACCTGCGCCATGATGCAGTGCATCTTTTTGTCCCAGGAGAAGTGAACTAACGTTCTCTGTATGTCAGCGACAAAACCAGGAGAAGGGACCAACAGGTCCCATATCATGGAAGCTACCAGCTGGTTTAACTCCAGCACTCGACTCCTGTAAGATAGCATGGAGCAGCCCTTTCCAGTGACCTGGGCAAACTAAGACTTTGGTGTTCAGCTCCTGCCAATTGGCCAGCCAGTAGTTCTTAGCTGGGCTAAGGTAGATCCTGAGACAGAGGAGATGAGTGGGACTCCAGTTGAACCTCCGTAACTCCTCCAGCAGAGAGTCCACCCGCTGACAGACTGACTAGGAGACCAGAAAACTTGGCCCAGTTGATCCTGGTGGAAGACACCGCTCATTGCACCACCTGGCACTCACGCATCCTGCCAAGGTCAGCCGGGTCAGTGAACATGAGCATGTATCAGCCAAAAGAACCGTGCCCGTGCCTGGCTCTTGCAGAACCAAACCTGACAACTTCCTCCACAAGAGGCACAGGAAAGGCTGCACACACAGGGAAGAAAGGATCCTTAAGATGTGCATGTTAGACTGGAGGGCAGTTGTCAATCTTGTGTTGACAATTCGGTCCATCAAGTCCACACCAATCCTCCGAAGGACATCCCGCCCAGGCAAAAGTGAGGACTGCAGACGCTGGAGATTAGATTCGAGAGTGTGGTGCTGGAAAAGCACAGCAGGTCAGACAGCATCCAAGGAGCAGGGAAATCGAGGTTTCAGGCAAAAGCCCTTCATCAAGAATGAGGCTGGGAGCCAGGAGGGATGGAGAGATAAAAAAATCCCACCCAGGTACACCATCCTACCCTATCCCTGCATTTCCTGTGGCCAATCCACCTAGCTTGTGCATCTTTGCATTGTGGGGAGAAACCAGGGCATCCAGTGGAAACTACACAGATGCATGGAGAACATGCAGACTCCAAACAGACAGTCACCTGAGGATGGGATCAAGATGGGTCCCTGGCACTGTGAGGCAGCAGTGCTAAGCACTCAGCCACTGTGCCACCCAAGTTATTATTATTGTTAACATTTTTATGCGGATTTTGTAAAACTTGTTCAGCCTTCGTGTGCCTACTGTTGTTTGGGCCTGCAGACAGATATTTACTTAACTCGAATGCAGAGCATAATATATTACAGGCCAAGCCCAAAATATATAATACAATGCTTCCTTTATTTTTATCTCCCTGTGGCCCCATTTGAAGCTTGAAAATTGACATTATCCCTTAGTGGGAAGCAGGCGATTGGGGGTTGAGGAGAAGACTGATGGGAGTGGGATTAGGGTGAAGAATGGCAGAGCTTTGGTCATTGCTGCTTCAGAACTCTCATTCCTACTTTGGGAAGCTCTGGTACACTCAAAGTTTGTGGAGCATATTAAGTTAATGTAGTGCGTGAAATAAAGTTTCCAGTGTAGCTACTTTTGAATCCCTTAGCTGTTTGCTCCTGGGAATTCTATACTCTTTCAGATAGTTGTTTTTCAAAGATTTCCACACTTTAACCATTCCATGAGACAATGTAATACTCTAGTGCTTTTCCATATATTTGAATCAACCTGTTCAGACATGTTAAACACATCCGGAGAAGATAGAACTTGAATCCAGGCCTTTCTGACCTAGACGTAGAGCCCCGAGTGCAGTGCCACAGGAACCATAGGGAACGTACTCATTTTAATCAGCCTTTTTGGGCATGTCATTCACAGTGCTCTGTGGTGGGTAAGTCTTGAATTTGAGCTGAAAATGTGTTGCTGGAAAAGCGCAGCAGGTCAGGCAGCATCCAAGGAGCAGGGGAATCGACATTTCGGGCATGAGCCCTTCTTCAGGAATGAGGAAAGTCATTCCTGAAGAAGGGCTCATGCCCGAAACGTCGATTCTCCTGCTCCTTGGATGCTGCCTGACCTGCTGCGCTTTTCCAGCAGCACATTTTCAGTTCTGATCTCCAGCATCTGCAGTCCTCGCTTTCTCCTCGAAGTCTTGAATTTGGACCATCTGGCTCAGAAGTAGGGACACTATCACCGTGACAAAGGCCCCCCGAAATACTCAAGTAAAGGCAAAATAGTGCAAATCTAAAGCAAACATAGAAAATACTGGAGAAACTCAGCAGGCCTGGCACTATGCATGGAGACTGAAACAGAATTAACGCTTTGAGTGTGGTATGATTCTTCTTCAGCTTCGCTCTGAGTGGGGCTCCAGTTGGCATTTGTGTAATTGTACTGCCAAAATTATTCTTAGCTGTCTCTAAACAGAACATTTTTCACCGAATATTTTAGGCATTAAAGAGGTGGCCAATGTTGAAGTCTTAAGGTGAAACACCAGTTTAATTAATTGTTAGAATTGCATCTTATCCTCGGAAAGATGATGTTGATAGTGCCAGAAATTACTTTTTTAAAGAAAAGTCAAATCATTTCAATAATGCTGTTCCACACTTCTGGAACAATTGGGACTTGAACCTATGGTTCCCAGCTTAGAGATAGGGACACTACCATTGTCCCAGAAGAACCATTTACATCCTGGAATCATTGAAAAAATGATTGCCATTTTACTTGCCTGAAAACACTTCTGAAAGATGCCTGAACAAGATGTCTTGGTCAGCATTTTGATGAACACACTCCTTACCAGCAATCATTTATTTTTCTGGAGTAAACACAGCACTGGCTGAGAGTTCAAGTCTTACTTAAAGGGATAAAAACAGGAAATACTAGAAATACTCAGCAGGTCTCCCCTTGGAGAGAGAAGTGGAATTAATTTTCCAGTTCAATAACCTGTCATCAGGATGGAAAGATGCTAAAAATAAAATGTTTTATGCAAAGTGCAGCAGGGAGGGAAGTGGTGAAGAAAAGGGAAGGTTTGTGACAGGGGGAGACTGTGTGACCAAAGGGATGGTAGTTCATGGAAAAAGAAGATGGTAAGGGGACAAGTGAAAACAATCAAAAGATGGGGCTAGAGCAGGGGTGGGCAATTATATCTTCGAAGGGGCCACATGCGAAACCTTTTTTTGTATTGGAGGGCTGAACCAACAATAAGTTGAACATAATTCTGCTCAGTATTAATTTTCTCCCATTGTAAAAAGTACTGAATTATATAGTTTTGCATTGAAACTTATCATCAAAAGAATAAGGATATTCTGTTACAATAAAGATATGAAGTTGTGGAGTAGGTCAAATATAGAAGAAATAAACAGTAAAAACAATAATTTCAGTATTTTGTTTTATTTTTAACATGTTAATCTCACAAACCAATAATGAAAAGTTGTTTCATTATTGTTCAGTATTACAAACAACAAACAACTCTATACAAAAAGTAGTAAGTGCTTTTGATGTTTTTCAGTTCATTTTACTTGTTTAGTGAGAAAAATCCAGTCTGTTTTGGGCTTGAACAAGTGCACTGAAATCTGGTTGAATGTCTGAGGTGGATATGCAAAAGACAGCTGAGAGGTGATCAGTGATAGAGGATCTGTATTTGGATTTGTTGAACTTCATCACTGAGAATGTCTGTTCGCATATATAGGTAGATCCAAAGAGGACTAGAATCTTCTGAGCATGCCTCCTCATGTGTGGAAAGTTCTACTCTTTGAGGGAAGAGTAAAAATCAAGCAGTGAGGCTGACCTAAAGTACTCTGCCAGAAGTGTGTTGAGTTCAAGCTGAACATCACTAGGTGCATTCTCCACATTGCATGTAAATGGGGAAAAAAAATCACGTGCATTTCATTCTCAACCGTTTTAAAGTCTTGAAATCGCCTTGAAAATTCACCATGCAGAGCTTCTAACATAGATGAGTCCCTGTGGAGGTGATCAGCTGAAGGTGCGGCTTCCTTCAGTGTTGGCAAGTGGGTGAGAATGTTGTCCTCCATTTGGCTTGAGAGAAGCTGCAACTTTCTCGTAAAAGCCTTCACCAAATTGTACATTTCATGCACAAAAAGGCCCTTGCACTGCAGTTTCACATTTAGTTCATTCATAAGTGCAGTCACACCAACAGCAAAACTAAGGTCTGCAATCCAGTCTGCATCTGAAAGCCGTGGAATGCCATTCCCTTTCTTCATACAGAAATGTTGAATCTCTTCTCTTAGGTCCCACACACTTTTCAGCATTTTGCCCAGGCTGAGCCACCTGACAGCTCTGTGGTAACCTATGTCACGATGTTCAGTCTCATTTTCCTCCAAAAGTGCAACAAACTGCCAGTGATTCAAAGCTCTTGCCCTGATGAAGTTAACTATTTTAGTTACAACATCAATCATCATGGTTAATTTTTAACACTGACTTACACAACATTTCCTGATGTATAATACAATGCAAAAATACCAATTTCTGTTCAGGGACAATTTCTGTCACTTTATCCTGCATTCTCTTTAAGAGTCCAACATTTTTTCCTGTTAGATTTAGACAACCGTCCGTTGTCACACCCGCCAGCTTGTCCCATTTTAGTCCCAACGTGTCCAAACATGCATTTATATCCATGAACAAATCATTACCAGTTGTTGTTCCTTTCATTGACTGCATGGCTGCCAGCTCCTCCATGATTTTAAAGTTCGTAGTTATCCCACATACGAAGATGAGTAGCTGGGCAGTGTCACGTATGTCGCAGCTCTCATCAAAAGCCAAGGAAAAAAAGTCAAAGTTGACCACTCTGTGCATGCAGCTGAAGCTCCAGATTTCTCGTGATGTCCCCAATCCTTCTCGCTACAGTACGTCAGGAGAGGGGCACATTCTCCTTTTTCTCCAGGCATATTAGTTCTGCAGAGTCCAACAAGCACTCCTTTGTAAACTCTCCATCAGAAAACGGTTTACTGGTTCTGGCGATTTTGTGGGATATGACATAACTTGTTTGGCGTGAGCTGACATTTTGAGAGCCAGCCAGCAAGCATCACTTTTAGCTGTTCACGCATGCACGCACGCGCATGTGCGTCCAGACATAAATAAAAAAAGCATCCCTTTCAAAACAAAAGCAACGTAAATACTTTTTCATTTATGTTCTAATTTAAGATTGACCTCATGCGGGCTGTACAAGAACGACCAAAGGGTCGGATATGGCCCGCGGGCCGTAAAATGCCTAGGTCTGGGCTAAAGGAAACATTGTGTCATACAGCACAGAAGAAGCCCTTCGGTCCATTGAATCGGTGCTGACCTGTCCTGCATTAATCCCACTTTCCAGCACTTGGCCCATAGCCTTGAATTTTATGACAGTTAAATGCTCATCAACGTGCATTTTAAATTTGTGAAGTTGTTTCTGCCTCTACTATTCTCCCAGGCAGTGCATTCCAGTCCCACCGCCCTCTCGGTGAAAACTGTTTTCATCAAATCCCGTCTAGACCTCCTGCCCTTCATCTTAAAATGAATTTCTCTTATTATTTCACCCATCAGCAAAGTGGAAAAGTTATTTTCTATCCATCCTGTTCATGTCTGTCATAATTTTAACTACTAGGAGAAAGTGAAGACTACAGATGCTGGAGATCAGAGTCAAAGTGTGGTGCTGGAAAGACACAGCAGGTCAGGCAGCATCCAATGAGCAGGAGAGTTGATGTTTCGAGCATAAGCCCTTCATCAGGAATGTGGGGTGGAGTGGGGAAGGTGGTGACCAAGGGGTTTGAGAGTTAAATAGGAGGGGGTTGGGACTGGGGGGGAAGGTAGCATGGAAGGTGATAGGTAGATGAAGGTGGAAGGTGATGGTGATAGGTCGGAGGGGAGGGTGGACAGATGGGTGGGAAGGAAGGTGGACAGGTAGGACAGTTCAAGAGTGCGGTGCTGAGTTTGAGGTTGGATCTGAGATAAGGTGAGGGGAGGGAAAATGAGGAAACTAGTGAAATCAACATTTATGTTGTGTGGATTGGAGGGTCCCAAGGCGGAAGATGGTTGTCTTCCTTAGGCGTTGGTGGCTAGGATTTGGTGGTGGAGGAGGCCCAGAACTTGCATGTCTTTGGCAGAGCGGGAGGGGCAGTTGAAGTGTCAGCCACAGGGCGGTGGGATTGTCATGTGACCCAGAGATGTTCTCTGAAACATTCCTCAATATAGAGGAAACCACATCGAGAGCAACAGACACAGTATGAGATTTTGGATGTGCAGGGAAATCTCTGCCAAATGTGGAAGGATCCTTTGGGACCTTGGATGGAGGCGACGGGGGAGGTGTGGGCACAGGTTTTACACTTCTTGTGGTGGCAAGGGAAGGCGCCAGGAGTAGAGAGTAGATTGGTGCGTGACATGGACCTATTGTGGGAGTCGCAGTGGGAATGGTCTCTGTGGAATGCTGAAAGGGGTGGGGAGGGAAATATACCTCTGGTGGTGGGGTCTGATTGTAGGTGACAGAAATAGTGGAGGATGATGTGTTGTATCCGGAGATTGGTGGGGTGGAAGGTGAGGACCAGAGGGGGGTCTATCTTTGTTGTGGTTGAAGAAGTGGGGTTCAAGGGTGGAAGTGCGGGAAGTGGAGGAGATGCGCTGGAGGGCATCATCAGCCACATGGAAGGGGAAATTGCAGTCCTTGAAAGTCTTAATCACCTAAATCAGTAACCTCAACCCTTGGCATTTCTGCTCCAAAGAAAACAATTCAAGCCTCTCTCGTCATAGTTAAAATGCTCCAACCCAGGCAACATCTTGGTGAATCTTCTCTGCACCCCCTACATTGCAATCGAAGCATAAATGGGAAGAAAATAGAATCAGTTATAATGGTGTCAAAATGGAAACAGAGGCTATAACCTGAAATTCATGAACTCATTATTGAGACTGGAACACTGCAAGTGCTCAATTAAAAGATGAAGGATTCTGCCTTGCGATTACATTGAACTTCATTGAACATGTCAACGGCTAAGGTGGTATAAAGCCTTAATAGGGTAGCTTGGTGGCTCAGTGGTTAGTACTGATGCCTCACAGTGCTAGGGACTGAATTCAATTCCACCCTTAGTGACTGTGTGGAGTTTGCACATTCTTTGTGTGGATTCCTCCCACAGTCCAAGGATGTGCAGATTAGGTGGATTGGTCATGCTAAATTGCTCATAGCATTCAGGAATGTACAGACTTAATGGGTTAGCCATGGAAAATACAGGAATGGGGGATGGGATGCCCTTCAGTGGGTCGGTGTGAACTTGATGGGCTGAATGGCCTGTTGCACACTGTAGGGATTCTATGATTTTACAATCATTTATGGACTTGAGTTTGAAACATTGTGGGAAAAAAAGTATTTATTTCAAGTTTTGTGACTTTTTTAAGAGCTCGATGAAAGGACTTTGGATTTTTTTAACCAAGATACCGTACAATATCTGCTTGTTTACAGAAGGCTCCCTATCTGGATTTATGATTGTCATGTTGTTTCTGATTTGAATATTGTTTAGAGGGATTGATGACCAGCATCTCAAAGAGAAGGAATTCCTGGCAATGCTCTCCTGTTTCTGCATATAATCACTTGCTGTGAATCTAGTATGCTATGATATGTATGAACATACGCTTGAAGAGCCATTAGAAAACGTCTCAATACTGTGCAGACTGTAGTTTGTTCAGGAAACAAAATTCCGGGAGACAACAGCCTATGTTTTGTGACATGAATCTACATTTTGGGAGAAAAGAAGATCAATAGCCACCTGAACATTTCACACCTTCTCTCTTTTGCCTGCGAAAGCTAACCATTATTAACCATGATTTGAAGGTGCCAGTGTTGGACTGGGGTGGACAAAGTTAAAAATCAACTAGGCAAAAGTGAGGACTGCAGATGCTGGAAACCAGAATTGAGATCAGAGTGGTGCTGGAAAAGCATAGCAGGTCAGGCAACCAAAGTTAAAAATCACACAACACCATGTTATAGTCCAACAGGTTTTTTGGAAGCACTAGCTTTCGGAGCACTGATGAACTACCTGATGAAGGAGCAGCGCTCTGAAAGCTCGTGCTTCCAAATAAACCTGCTGAACTGTAACCTGGTGTTGTGTGATTTTTAATTTTTTTCTCAGAGTAAGTCTCCACAGAAATGAAATTGTTTTTATTTTCTCTTTTTCACTGATGTATTTGTGTCTGTGTTTTGGGGTATTTAGAAGGATAGATATTCATATTTCAAACTCTGTTAACTCGAGTCATGTAGCATAGAAACAGGCCCTTCAGCCCATCATGGCTA
Organism: Chiloscyllium plagiosum; assembly: GCF_004010195.1. NCBI lineage: Eukaryota > Metazoa > Chordata > Chondrichthyes > Orectolobiformes > Hemiscylliidae > Chiloscyllium > Chiloscyllium plagiosum. Next base: position 6,375 of record NW_025212340.1, on the reverse strand, counting down.
TGCTAACCAATAAATGCAAAATACGCTAATCCCATTTACCTGCACTTAGTCCCATAGCCTACAATGCCCTGGCATTTCAACTGCTCATCCAGATGCTTTTTAGATGTTGCTTGAATACACGCCTCCACCACCCTCTCAGGTAGCACATTGCATATTTCTACCACAATCTGGGTGGAAAAAAAACCAGTTCTCAGATTTCCTCTAAACTACTTTTTCCTCATGTTAAACTAGTGCTCTTTGGTTTTGGGCATATCTACTATGGGGAAAAGATTCTCACAATCTACATTGTCTGCTCCTCTCATAATTTGGTATACCTTAATCAGATCAACCCTCAGCCTCTTCTGCTCCAAGAAAAACAAATCCAGCCTATCCATTCTCTCCTCATAACTGAGGCTTTCCCATCTCGGTATCATCCTGATGTCACTCCTCAGTAGTCTCCCCAGTGCAATCACGTACTTCCAATAATGTGGTGATAGCTGTGTTTTGAAAATTTTCAATAATGATAGGAAACAAAAACATTTCCACCACATCTGTCAATTCTGCATAATCTTCCCTGACAACAGTGTGAAAAATGCACTATAGCTGTATTGGCAATCTTTTGAGATACTTCCTTCTTTTTGAATTCACTGTTCAGGATTCTCAGAAACTCAATGAAATCTTTCACTATTTGCACCTTGATCAGTTGGTTGGCAACAGGTTGTTTCTGCCCAGTCATTCTCTTAGAACCAGTTGAATTCCTCCTGTTGGCTAAAGGATGTTAAGGCTTGCTAAAAAGTGCAAAGTGTTGACTGCAAATAATGTAAACTTTATCAACTCTCTCGTGCTCTTCGTGTCATGGTGTTACTTGTGGCATACCATCTTTCTTGGGAGTTATTTCACCTGGGGCATTCAGTCTTACCTCAATAGGTTCTAACGTTGCTTTTTCAGCTGTGAGATTCAATTTATGAGGACAGTGACAACCACACCAGTGTCAAGTTTAAAATTAACCAGATATCCATTGACATAGACAAGTTCTGTCATATTCAGATTGGTCAAATCACCAATATCTCCTGGGAATGCCATGGGTATGTTTTCCAATGAAGGCAAATCAGGGTATCTTTTTCTAAAGAATAAGGTTCCACCGATTTAATTTTATGCAAGAGTCAAGTTTTTGAACTTTTGCATATCTGGAAGTGCCTTACAGTTTGATAAATGGTGCATTCCTTTGTCAGAGCCAGGCATTGCCTGTATGTGTGAGGCTTTGCTGTTCCACTGAGTAGCAATTATAATGAGGTCATCCAGTTTGACATCATTGAATATGAGTTCCCTGATTGGGGCTGTTAATCTGGTCTAATCAAAGAGCTCTGGCTGACATATATAAAAGGTTGTGTGTCAGAGATACTGACACTCTGGTACTGGACTCTGAATGAGGCAGTGCTAAAGTCAAAGACTTTTCATGTGTAGATAAAGGGTGACAGGATATCAGCCTCTCTAGAGTTATTTCAGTGCAACAGGGGTAATGCATGATTCTGGACCCAGAAAGACCAGCACATGGTAAAGGATGGCATATTGCTATGGGGATCGAGAGTGATTTTCCTGAGCAAAGGTTGCCGTCAAATATTGGCTGAATGCCTCCAGGCCATCCAGGTATCTCCAAAATGAAGGTGCTGGCAGGAAGCAATGTTTGCTGGCCAGGTTTGGATGCAGTTATAGCTGCATTGGTGGGGCAGTGCCCAGAGTGTCAACAAAGGCAAAAATTACAGCCAGCAGTTCTGGGAATAGCCGGGTAAACCTGGGTTGCATGTCGACTATGCAGGTCCTTTCATAGGTTCAATGTACTTAGTCATTGTCTATGCCCACTTAAAGTGGTTGGATGTGCACAGAGTTCATTTGTCAAACATGGGGATGAGAAAAACTCTGCCCTTCTTTTTCAATACAGAGTCCCAAAAACATTGGTCACAGATAACGGACCATTGTCTACCAGCAGGTAATTTAGTTATTTCTTAAAGCGGGATTTATCATATAAGCTCAGCTCCGTACCACCCATCATCCAATGGCCTGGCAAAAAGAGCAGTCCAAACTTTGAAGGCTAGCTTGAAGAAACAACCTACAGTCTCCCAAGATACCAAACTGTCCACGTTCTTATTTGACTATCTGACCACCTCACATGCAACTACAGGGATAGCACTGGCAGAGTTACTATTGGGTAGAAGGCTCCACACCAGGTTAAGTCTGATCTTCCTGGACTTGGGGAGTGGGATGGTGAAACGGCATCAAGAACTCCAAAAGCTCCTCCAAATAAGAGAGGCAGTTTAACGCAGGGGACGAGTCATGGAAGTAGTCCTGCATGGGTAAGAGACATGGTTGATGCAAGGTCAGGACCAGTAGTGTATTAAGTTTGGATAGTTGCAAAGGTCCTGAACAAGTTTGTGGATCACATGAAAGCTGTTAATTCGCAAACAGTGCAGGAGCAAAATGTGCCCTGCCCCTTGGAACAGTTGGAAAGGCTGCCAGAACCTGGGGGTTCATCCTCTCTGTCAAGCATTGACGAGTCCTCAGATTCAGAGACAGGCAAAATGAATGTAACGGCCTCAATGCCTTTGCTGCCAGAAGAAGAGATCTACTGAGGGGCTTCTGGGACCAGAGGCCAACTTCTGTGTGTTACATGCTTCCCATATCGATCGTCAAGTTGGAGGAACCTGACTCAGTGCTAAAATGCCCCAAGGGAAAGGACCAGCCTGTGTCCTCAGAGTCAGAAATGGAAGGATGTTGTGATTATAGCAACATCAGCCAGTTGGCCATCATGGACTATGAGTCCCTGATTGGGTTGTTAATCTGGGCCAATCAGGAACCCCGGTTGGCATGTAAAAAATGAATGAGTGTCAGAGATTCTAACACTCTGGTACTTGATTCTTAATGAGGCAGTACTAAAGTCTGGGACTATTCATGTGTGAATAAAAGTTGACTAGGTGAGAGGATACCAGCTCTGTGGAGTTATCTGACAGAGCTCTGACACTCACTCACTGTGTCTGCTGTATCGCCGACTCTTTGAATTGTCTTGTAGCATGTGTCTGTAGAATATTTGTACATTATTAAGTGTTACTCTCCTATAGTATTTGTCCTGTCAGGATTTTTTTGCAAGGCTTCCTGATTTGTACTTCTCACATACTATTAATAGTGTTCTCCAAAGCCAAATCTTCTTTGGACGGCAATAGATTTGACAAAAAAAATCAAAACGTTCAATGACAATTCTATTCCTTATGAATTATGATTTCAAAAGCTCCACAGGCACAATTTCCTACTATTATAGCATACTGGTAATGCCATTGGACTCATTATCCAGAAGCCCGTCTAAGGTTCTGGGGACATAGGTTCAAATCCTATTACACTGAATCAATGAATAAATCTGGAATTGCAGGCTAGCTTCAATAGTGGTGACAATGAAATTTCCAACAGTAGTTTTCAAAAAACCTGGTTCACTTTGTTAAGAGAATCTCTCATTCTTGCTGGACTGGCCTACATTATGGCACCAGATTCACAGTATTGGGTGACTTTCAGCTGCCCTCTGAGTGACCTAAGAAGACCCTCAAATCAAGGACAATTGGAGATGAGCAGCAATTGTTAACCTTGCCAGAGGCACCCACATTCTATAAAAGAATAAAACCATCTATAGAGGTGATAACAAGATTGTCTACGGTTTCCCGTGGTGCTCAACTCTTCTGTTAAATCTTGTCCTTTCAAGGATTTTGTTTATTCTTAGACTGTTACCAAAAGTTGTTAGAACTTCACAAATACATTTTGCCTTCCTATGTATTTTGATGATGAAAAATACCATCATCTGTAGTGCCCATTGAGCCCAATAGGACTTATATACTTAATGGCAAGGTCCTGGGGAGTGTTGCTGAACAAAGAGACCTTGGAGTGCGGACTCATAGCTCCTTGAAAGTGGAATCGCAGGTAGATAGGATAGTGAAGAAGGCATTTGCTATTGATCAGTCATTGAGTACAGGAGTTGGGAGGTCATGTTGAGTCTGTACAGTACATTGGTTAGGCCAATTTTAGAATATTCTGTGCAATTCTGGTCTCCTTCCTATCAGAAGGATGTTGTGAAACTTGGAAGTGTTCAGAAGAGATTTACAAGGATATTGCCAGAGTTTGAGCTATAGGGAGAGGCTGAATAGGCTTGGGCTGTTTTCCTTGGAACGTTGGAGGCTGAGGGGTGACCTTTTAGAAGTTCATAAAATCATGAGGGGCATGGATAGGGTGAATACCGAAGGTAGTTTCCCCCTGGTAGGGGAGTCCAAAACTAGAGGACATAGGTTTAACGTGAGAGGGAAAGATTTAAAAGGGACCTGAGGGGTAACATTTTCAAGCAGAGGATGGTTGATTGGAATAATCTGCCAGAGGAAGTGATAGAGCCTGGTACAATTACAACATTTAAAAGGCATCTGGATGGGTATATGAATAGTGAGGGTTTAGAGGGATGTGGGCCAAATGCTGGCAAATGAGACCAGATTAATTTAGGATATCTGGTCGGCATGAACGGGTTGGTCTTTGGGTCTGTTTCCATGCTGTACAGCTCTATGACTTTGTGGCAATAAAGGATGGACATGTGAGCAATGCGCATATCTCAAGAACAGACTAAATGAAAAGAAGATTCTGCATCAAGCATCCCTTTGACTAAGCAGTTACATGTGCATTTATTTCTCTTGTTGCTAATGATAACTTCAGATCTAATAGAATCACACCGTGGCGGTAAGGACCATTCAGGCCATTGTTCCTGTGTTGGTACTGTTTTGTGGCACATGCGGTATCTCCATTTCAAGTACCCATTGAGGCAGCTACATTAGGACAACAAAGTAAGTTGTTTGAGATCTTGGAGAAGATTTGTTGGAGAAGATTTGTAGCTCAGTTTGTGGATCAGGTTGTTGGTTTGCTCGCAAAGCTGGTGGGTTTGTTCTCAGACATTTCGTCACTGTGCTAGGTAACATCATCAGTGAGCCTCCGGTGAAACATTGGTGTTCTGTTCCACTTTCTATTTATCTGTCTCGATTTGTTGTGTAGGGTGATATCACTTCTGGTTCTGTTTCAGAGAGGTTGGTAAATGGGGTCCAAATCTATGTGTTTGTTAATGGAGTTCCAGTTTGAATGCCAGGCCTCTAGGACTTATTCATATAGCTTGTCCCAGGATGGATGTATTGTCCCATTTGAACTGGTGTCCCTCTTCGTCTGTATGTATGGATACCAGTGATAGTTGATCATGTCTTTTGGTGGCTGGTTGGTGCTCATGTATCCTAGTGGCTAGTTTCCTGCCCGTCTGTCCAATGTAACGTTTGTTGCAGTCCTTGCAGGGTATTTTGTATATGACGTTCGTTTGCTGGCTGTGGGTAGGGGGTCCTTTAACTTCATCAGTAATTGTTTCAATGTAGTAGTAGGTTTCTGGGCTACCATGATACCTAGGTGCCAGAGCAGTCTGGTGGTCACCTCTGAAATGTCTTTGATGTATGTTAGGGTAACTAGAGTCTCTGGTCATGTTGCCTTCCTGTTTAATTGTGCTTAAAAATAAATGTTATGCACTTGACTACTCAAAATATGTAAAATGGAAATTCCACAATGCCAGGAGGTTCAGATTTGATAGAAGCCTATCGAAGTATTTTTGCAGCAGAAAATCAATATTAAATAAAAAACGCTATGTTTTCAATGACAAGTTCAACAATTGAACAAGAGGGCTTGTAATCAATCACCGAAAGGGTATTTCCTCTCAATGTTATTAAAGAAGTGTTTATAACCTTCAGCAAGAGTCTGGTTATCACTCTTTCTAATGGTTTGCCATCTTTTCACAGATTATAGCAAGCAAGTCTCACGTATCCATCACTTTTTGCTCGGTACGATTTTTCTGGGAAGTCATTACTCATTGCTTCGGGGGACTGTTTTATTAACAGAATCTTCAAATCATCATGATCTTCAGCGGGTACAACGAATGCAACAATGCATATTGTCAATCTTGCTATCATAGTTTAGTCCCAGGAGGAAATGGGGGAATTGCCACACTTGCTCAAAATGACAAAAGCAGCATAATGTTCCACAATATTGTCAGAGAGTATATCCTGCAAATGAGAGATACATAAACAGGAAATATATTGCAAATCCTAATCTAATTTTAATGCTTTCAACAACAACTTGCATTTATTTAACACCTTTACCAGAGTTACCATCCCAAAGTGCTTCATAGAGCAATGATATTTAATAACAAATGTAAAGAGACTTTAGGGCATGCAAGAAAAGGTGAAGTCACCATAGTTCCAGCAGACAATAAGGCTGCTCTCTCCTTAGAGAGAAATGACCGGTTTTGGTTTAACAAGAGGGTCACCACATCTTAAAAAAAAGCTTCTTGAG
>NW_025212339.1:24688-26102 GCF_004010195.1 Chiloscyllium plagiosum | reverse complement strand
TTCTATGAGAATATATTTGTTTGCAATATTGAAGTTAGTATTTTGATGTAACTAAAAGATGAGAAGAAAGGGTGTTAAGGCTTAAATACTGTTTTTTAAATTAAATATGAATGGCAATGATTGTAAGGAGGAAAGGAAAACAAAGAGATGTTACTCCAACAAATGACTGGTCATTTATCATGCTGGTCATGTGGATAGTATATTAATATTGACACTGGCAAGAAAATGCATTGCATCTTCACCTCTGCATTGATCAGTAACATAAACCTAAAACAGGTCTAGACTATTGGAAATTGGCATGAATGAGTAGGAAGTCTCAGAGTTGGGAGAATGAAATGAAGTGAGTTGTGAAAAAGATACAAAGGAAAAGCTGGGTTTTGGTCAGGAAACAAGTATGATGGAATGAGGAAGGATGTGTTCTGATTGGATTAGATCAAGTTTTGAAGCAGTTGAGACTGTGATATTCTCTGCTGGGAATACACAGGCTGGATTGTATTGTCCTAGAGTAACACAAGAAATGGCAAGCCAGACAATGCTGGTAGACCTGATGGAGTTTGTTGAGCCAAGGCGAACACAGAGCTGATTCAACTCCAGTCATTTATGGGAGAGCAGTGTTTAGACACAGGAAGAAACTTTAGCAAATTTTATATGGAGAAGAAGAAAGAGATTTATTTGGGAACTTGTGTTAATGTGTTGCTGGAAAAGCGCAGCAGGTCAGGCAGCATCCAAGGAGCAGGAGAATCGACGTTTCGGGCATAAGCCTTTCTTCAGGAATGAGGAAGGTTTGCCAAGCAGGCTAAGATAAAAGGTAGGGAGGAGGGACTTGGGGGAGGGACGTTGGGAATGCAATAGGTGGAAGGAGGTTAAGGTGAGGGTGATAGGCCGGAGAGGGGGTGGAGGCAGAGAGGTCGGGAAGAAGATTGCAGGTCAAGAAGGCGATGCTGAGTTTGAGGGTTGGGACTGAGATAAGATGGGGGGAGGGGAAATGAGGAAGCTGGAGAAATCTGCATTCATCCCTCCTGGTTGGAGGGTTCCTAGGCGGAAGATGAGGCACTCTTCCTCCAGCCGTCGTGTTGCCATGGTCTGGCGATGGAGGAGGCCAAGGGCCTGCATGTCCTTGGCGGAGTGGGAGGGGGAGTTAAAATGTTCAGCCACGGGGCGGTTGGGTTGGTTGGTGCAGGTGTCCCAGAGGTGTTCTCTGAAACGTTCCGCAAGTAGGCGGCCTGTCTCCCCAATGGGAGTATTGCGTGCAGTTCTGGTCACCGGATTATAGGAAGGACATGGAAGCTTTGGAAAGGGTTCAAAGAAGATTCACTAGGCTGTTGCCTGGAATGGAAGGAAGGTCTTACAAGAAAAGGTTGAGGGAACTGAGGCTGTTTTCGTTGGAGAGAAGAAGGTTGAGAGGTGACTTAAT
>NW_025212339.1:19050-20860 GCF_004010195.1 Chiloscyllium plagiosum | reverse complement strand
ATGGACATGTTTCTAGAATGGGAGAGCTGGCAGGAAACAGTGAATTGAAATAAACAGACTCGTCAAGCAACAGCCTGACATTGTCTGTAAGGTATGATTCTGTGAGTATGACTATGTCCCAGACACCCCGGATATCTCCTGTCTCACCAATAGGAGAGACACAGCAGACGTGGCGGCACAGTGGGATACAGTTGTAAGGGAATTGCTCTTGGAGTCCCCAACAATGACACCGTATCCCATGAAGTCTCATGGCGTTAGTTTGCACATGGCAAAGGAAACCTCCTGCTGATTACCAGGTACCAGCCTCTCTAAACTGATGAATCAGTACTTCTCCATGCTGACCAACATTGGGAGGAAGGACTGAGGGTAGCACGGACGCAAGATGTACTCTGGGTAGCGGATTTCAATGTCCACCTCCAAGAGCATCTCAGCTACAGCATGACTGATCGAGCTGGCCAGGTCCGAAAGGATATAACTGGTAGTCTGGCAAGTGGTGAAGGAACCAACAAGAGGAAAATACATACTGACCACAGACTTAGTAATCTGCCAGTTGCAGAAGTATCTGTCCATGACAGTATCGTTAAGAGTGGCCACCGCATAGATATTGTGGAGACAAAGTCACACCGGCATATTGAGAATAACCTCCACTATCTTGGGTGGTACTATCATGGTGCTAAATAGGACAGACTTCGAACAGATCTAGCAGCTCAAATCTGGATGTCCATAAGGTGCTGTGGGTCATCAATAGCAGTGGAATTGTACTCCCGCATAACCTCATGGCCTGGCATATCCCCCTCTCAACAATTACCATTAATCCAGAGGATCAAGCTTGGTTCAATGGAATGTGCAGGATGGCAGGAGCAGCACTGGGCAAACCTGACAATGAGGTGTCAGCCTGGTGAAGCCACAAACAAGGACAACGTGTGTGCCAAACAGCATAAACAGTAAGTGATAGATAGAGCTAAGTGATCCCACATGCAAAGGATCAGGTCTCAGCTCTGCAGTCCTTCCACATCGAGTCGAGAAATGTTGGGGACAATTAAACAATTCACTGGAGGAAGAGATTCCACAAATAACCCCTTCCTCCATGATGGAAGAGGTCAGCCCTTCATTGTATAAGATAAGGCTGGTCCATTCGCAACAATCTTCAGTCAGAAGTGCTGAGTGGATGATCCATCTCAGCCCCCTCCAGTGGTCGTCAGCGATTCAGTTACCAGTCATCAGCCAATTCGATTCAGTCCACGCGATATCCAGAAATGGTTGGAGATACTGGATACTCCATAGGGTCCATAATCTGACAACATTCTGACAATAGTACTGAATACTTGTACTCCATAACTTGCCACTACCCTAGCCAAACTGTTTCAATACAGTTACAACAATGACTTTTCCTGATTATGTGGAAAATTACCCCAAGTATCTCCTGTACATAAAAAGCAGAACAACTCCAATCCGGCCAATTACCACTCCATCAGTCTACTCTCGATCATCAGTAAAGTGGTGGAAGGTCTCAGTGCTTTTAAGCAGCACTTGCTCAGCAATACCCTGGTCAATGACGCCCAGTTTGGGCTCCACCAGGGCCACCCAGCTCCTGCCCTCATTACTGTGGTTCAAACATGGACAAAAGAGCTGAATTCCAGAGGTAGGGTGAGAGCGATAGCCCTTTAAAGCAAGGCTTCCTTCGACCAAGTGTGATATCAAGGGGCTTTAGCAACACTGAAATCAATGGGTATCAGGGGCAAACTCCCTGCTGGTTAGAATCATACCTGACACGTAGGAAGATGGTCATGGTTGATGAAGTCCAGTCAAC
>NW_025212339.1:14958-18110 GCF_004010195.1 Chiloscyllium plagiosum | reverse complement strand
AATGCCCTTTAAACATTTGGTTGCTGGAATCAGATACAATATATCCCAGCCTGCTGACAGCACTAACGGATGTGGGATTGTGAGTGGGTGAGGAGAATGTAAAAAAGCACCGAGAAGACTAAGACAAGTGGAGTGAATGGGTAAATACGTGACAGATGGAGAACAATGTGGATAGAGGTGACGGTGTGCTCTTTGGTGGAAACGATAAATTGGCAGCCTACCATTTGAAAGGGATTGGTTGAAACATGTTGATCTACAAAGGGACATATGTTCCTTTTTGTTGTTTCCTTCTGCATAAACCTCTGAGCTTCCTGCAGCGCAGTGAGTTCTGCAACCAGAAGTCAGTGCTAGGCATGGCGTTGGCACGCTGCCCCGTGTACACAGACTCACCAAGTGGGGAGCTGTAACACTGAAAAGGATCTCCATCTTGTGCACAAGTCACTGAAAGTGATATCGCAGAAACAGAAAGCAGTGGGGAAGATAAACGGTCTCCTGACCTTCATTTCAGAGGGATGTGAGTCCAGTAGAAAGGGTGTCTTACTGCAAGTGTACAGGCCCTTGGGGAGATCACATCTGGAGCATTGTGCAGTATTGTGTGCAGGTTTGGTCTCCTTACCTAATAAAGGAAAAACCTGACATTGAGGGAGAGCAGTGAAGGATGACCAGACTGATCTCCGGGATGACAGGCTTATTGTGGGAGCAGAGTTTTGGAGACTGGGCCATTATTCCATGGGGTTTAGGAAAATGAGTGGAGATCTCAGTGAAATTTACAAAACTCTGACAGGGTGAGACAGATTGGAAGCAGGGATGATAATTCCCCTGGCTGGAACTTCTAAAACAAAGGGGCCACAGTATTAGGTACAGGCAGGTCACTCTGCATTGAAATGAGAATAACAGGCTGCACTCACTGACTGGGGAACCTGGGGAATTTGCTCGCACCTGGAAACCAAGATACTGATTATAAATAAGGATTTAGAAGACAGTAAAGGGATGATGGGAGAGCAGGAGTACGGTGTGGAAATGAAGGGCCAACCATCATTACATTGAATTGGGTAGCAAACCCGATGGACCAAACGTACGACTGCATCCCCTATTTTATAGCTCCCCAAGGTTACTCACATTAACGGATATGTATATTGTGTGGGGTAAGTGCATTGCAGAGATTTTTTCCATGCACGAGAATGGGGGAGGCTGTATGACCTATTCCTTTCTCGCTGTTTATGTGCAGTCTGTGGGTAAGCTCGGTAAATGTTGTCACAAGCTCTCAGATGTTAGGAAGGAGGTTTCTGCAGAGTGGACAGGACTGTGTTTTCATTCCCTTTTCCGACACTGATGCTGAAGCTGGGTGTTCTGTCCGGTAGTTTGATACAAATGAGTGCTTTGCTTGGCCGTTTCAGAGACCATTGAAAAGTTTATCACATGTCAGGGTCTTTGGAGTCAGTTTTAGACACACCCAGGAAATCACAGGAGATTCACTTCCTAAAAGTATATTGGCGAAGGAAATTCTGTTTACAATCGATATTGGCTACAAGGTCACTGTTACTGACCCCAGATTTTAGATCTCGATATTTTATTAATTGTCTTTAACTTCCACCCGCTGCCAGAACATTAGCCTGGTCTAGATTAGTAATCCAATGATATTTCCACAACAGCACCATCTCCACATGGGGACCTGTCAAAAACCATATTAAGCAGGTTAGTTCTATGCTGCTTAACGGCTCTGTCAAAAATAACTCCCACCAATTTGACTGTCATGATGGGACAGAGGAGGTGGTAATTGGTCAGATTGTAATTATTCCCGTTTTAGCGGACAGGCCATAGCTGAGTAATTTTCCACATTGCCAGGGAGCTGTCAGGGTTGGAGCTGGAATGAAAAAGCTTCCCCAGGGACACTGCTTGTTGTGTAGCACACGTCTTCAGACCTATTTCAGGAATGGGGTCAGGGCTCATTGCCTTTGTTGTATCTATTGTGTTCAGCTGTTTCTTCATGTCACGTGCAGCAAATCAAATTAGTTGAAGACTGGCATCTGTGATTCTGTGGACACCATGAGGAAGGTGAGGTATATCATCGACTCAACACTTCTGGCAGAGGATGGTGCAGATAAAACATCCTTCTCTTTTACACTGATGTGCAGGTCTGTTCTATTATTTAGGATGGGGATGTTTGTGGAGCCCTCTCCTCCAGTCATTTGTTTAATCGTCCATCACCATTTATGACTGACTGTGGCAGAACTGCAGGGCTTCGATCAGATCTGTTGGTCAAGTCCCGTAGCTTTAATGAGTTAGCATCAGGTTAAAGTTCATGTGATTCTGACTCTGACATGTTCATCCACACTTGTCACTGAGCCATAGATGGTGTTGATGGTAATGGCAGACTGTGGTGTTATCCTGGCAAATATTACAGGTTGTGGTTGAATGCAGGTCTGCTTCTCCTGATGCTATGGTCTACAGCACTACATAAATACGCAGTTTCGAGCTGCAATATCTGCAATGCAATTCTGCTGTCTGTTCCCCAATTCTCACTGAGACCCATTCACCCATCAGCCCTGCACTCAGTGACCTAACCTGGTTTCTGATGTGGCAATACTTCCATTTTCAAACTCTCATTCTGCTGAGGGTCTCTCTCCCCGGGTCTTGCTTCTAATCTGACCCATTCCGCAAAAGCATTTAACTGATCTTAAATTCAGATGTTTATTTCACCTGAATCTTTTTCCTTGAGAAATGCTGTCTTCTGTGTTTAAAGTGAATGTATTTCCTCTGTTTTTCTCCCTGACCAAGACTAAGAGCTCTGTAGTGTCAGTGATTCCAGCCTTATGTAGTTTCAGAGCCAATGAATTCTCTGGATTCCCAATCATCTTCACCACATTGTATGTTTTCTCTTTTGGTTTGATGCCTTATCACTCATGGTTGCCTTGTCTTCCCATGAGTATGTTTCATCTTCTTGGGGTTGCATTTCATGTATTATCTTCCGAATTATCTCCAGAAATTCCTCCCATTGCTGCTTCATGGTCTTTCCTGCTCAGCTCCCCTTCCAATTAACTCTGGCCAGCTATGCCCGCATGTCTTTGTAGTTACATTGCTTAATTATAACCACATTACATCGTGAAGAAAGCATTGCGTATAAACTGAAAGAAGGAGTTTTGAGAGATGGG
>NW_025212339.1:3768-14063 GCF_004010195.1 Chiloscyllium plagiosum | reverse complement strand
TGTTTTCATTGGAGAATAGAAGGTTTAGGGGTGACTTGATAGAGGTGTATAAGATGATTAGGGGTTTAGATAGGGTTGACCGTGAGAACCTTTTTCCACGTATGGAGTCAGCTGTTACGAGGGGGCATAGCTTTACATTAAGGGGTGGTAGGTATAGGACAGGTGTTAGTGGTAGATTCTTTACTCGGATAGTCGTGAGTTCATGGAATGCCCTGGCAGTAGCAGTGGTGGACTCTCCCTCTTTATGGGCATTTAAGCGGGCATTGGATAGGCATATGGAGGATAGTGGGCTAGTGTAGGTTAGGTGGGCTTGGATCAGCGCAACATCGAGGGCCGAAGGGCCTGTACTGCACTGTATTCTTCTATGTTCTATGTTCTATGCAAACAAAGGAGGACAACAAGTTGACTGTGACAATACACACTTCCTTGGACAAAGCCACGCACAAGTTCTTAGAGGCATGATATTCTAAGCAGAAGTCCATCAATAAACACATCAGTTTCGATCCTATCGACCTTCCCTTGGGAAAGAAAACCGGAAATGACATCACACACCTGAAGAAACCAAGGCCTATAAATAGAAAGACAGGACATACCACCAGTGCGTCACCAGAGACTCTCACTGATGATGTTACCTAGTCATGGTGACGAAACGTCTGAAAACAAACCTTCAAGCTCAGCGAGCTAACTTGCATAGTTATAAATGGTTATTTTTCTCTTAATAGTCGAATTTGGGACTTCTCTGTCACTCATTTTTTAACAGAGTACGAGGAGAGGTGAGCTTTTCTGGGTGTGTGGTTTTAATTAACAGAGGAGTTTGACATCGACATCATAACGGTTTGAGGGCTTATCGTATGGGATTTGAACAGATTTGGGGTACTAAAGGTCCCAGAAGATTCCATCACTTGGCAGTTAGTGACCTAGATCCTCAAGTTAAACAGGTGACAAAGATCATTTAATTTTGTTTCCTTGTGGTTGGTTTAATTAAAAGAAATGGCTTTTCACATTACGAAAGAGGTTCTGAGGTTTGAAGATGATTCCTAAAATTGCCAAAAAAGTGTAGAAAGACAAAGGAAGGACATAATTTTAGAATTAACATGTAGATTAGGATTGGGTTTCATCAGGGACAAAAGGAAAGCTGTCATCATAATGGAGTTGGTCAAGCACTTTGGTGTATCAGAGAAGCAGGAAACTGCAGTCGAGTTAGAAAAAACTTAAATTGCAAGTGTAGCAACTGGAGTTAGAAAATAAAGGGAGAGACAGAAAGAGATAGAGAAGATAGAGAAAGAGAGGAAAAGGAAGAGAGGGAGAATTTGAAATTCAGAAGTTTGGAATTAGATAAGAAAGTTAAATTAGCAGAATGAAGATGAAGAGAGAACGTAGGGATGTATACAACTATGTTAATACATTGCCATATTTCTGTGAGAAAAATGCCAATTTTTTTTTATTTCATTTGCAAAATTGGCACGGCAGATTGCGTGTCCAGTGAACTTGTGGATAGTGCTAGTTCAGACTAAGATTGTTGGCACAATTTGAGAGGTATGTGCAGTGCTGTCACATGAGGGAGCAAGAGATTATGCAGATGTCTGACAGGCTATTTTGAGTGCTTATGAATTGGTACTAGAAGAATATAGACAGCAGTTCAGAAATATAGAGACGGAACCAGGTCAGACATATATTGAGTTTGAAAGAATTAACCACAGTCTTTTTGATAAATGGGTGCAAGTCTTAAAAATGGACAAGACCTGTGAGGCCCGAATGGACAAAATGCTGCTGGACGTGTTTAAAGAGTCACTTCCAGAGATGGTAAGAATTCATGTGAATGAACAGGAAGTTCAAGGAGTTAGAATTGCGGCAGAAATTGCAGGTAAATATGCATTGGTGCATGAGATGAAATTTAGTTTCTGGGAGGATTTTCATCCTGTGAGGGATAGAAATTGGGAGAAGGGGAGATCCTACACTACAAAACATAGAGAAAAGCACACTGTCAATAGTTTACCACAGGTGAATAAAAAGCCCAAAGGGTTTGAAAGGAAGTGAAAGGCCTCAGCTGTTCACACTATAACGTAGTGGAACACATAAAAATTACAGTGCCAATGGTTTAAGAAGGGCTGTGGGAAAAGCCGTTTTCACTGCAGTAAGCTGGGACACACTGGGCTGGGGGTTTTAGAAGGGCACTGGGAAAAGGTGGTTTCACTGCAGTAAGCTGGGACACACTGTGCTGGAGGTGGAAGGAAGTCACTTTGGGAAAAGATGTGGTAAAAGAGTTTAAGCCAGTGGCATTTGTGAACCTGGAAAAGGAGACCCCAAGTAGAGCCAAGGAGCTGCAGGAGAGTGCACAGCCAAAGCAGGCGAGAGGGTCACCGGGAGAGCGATATGAAAATTTATGTGGGAGTGATAGTGATATGTCGGAGGGGAAGGTGGAGTGGATAAGTGGGAAGGAAGATGGACAGTTAGAACAGTTCAAGAGGACAGTGCTAAGTTAAACGGTTGCATACTGGGATGAGGTTGGGGAGGGGCGATTTGGAAATTGGTGAAGTCAACGTTGATGCTGTATAGTTTGAGGGTTCCAGTACTTCACCCTCCTCTTCAACCTATCACCATCAGACCCCACCTGCATCAACCTTCACCTTCCAGGCTACCATCCACCCAGCTCCACCCCCACCCTCCTATTTAATTCTCAGCCCCTTTCCCCTCCTTTACCTCTCATTTTCCTGATGAAGGACTTATGCCTAAAACGTCAACTCTCCTGCCCCTCGGATGCTGCCGGCCTGCTGTGCTTTTCCAAACCCACACTTTTCAACACTGATCTCCAGCATCTCCAGTCCTCACTGTCCCTTGGCCTCTAATAGTAAGAGAAGAAGTATTTTCATTCTTTCTGACATGTTACTCAACAGCGTGATAATTTGTGAAATGGGGATAGAAACGAAACATTCCCTTATGTAACATTAGGTTGGAATTACAAATCAAGGTTGGGGAAGCAACAGTGAGATTGAGTGACAGATTGTCAGTTCCAGGAATACAATTTGTTCTTGGGAATGATTTAGCAGGATCCAAGGTGGGAGAGGCACTCCTTGTGGTGGAGAAGCCAAAGTAAGACCAGGGAACTGGGGAATTAAAAGAAAAATACCCAGGGATTTTTCCAGACTATTTAGTAACAAGATCTCACTGTCATAAGTTACAACAGGAAGGAAAACCGAAAGAAAAAGCCAAAGGAGTTGATGCACGGAAGACTCAGGCTAAAGCATTTCTTGTGGCTGGAATGGACAAGGACATACATGCCAAATGGTTGGTAAGTTGCAGGCAGTATTAAAACCAGCTGCTTTGTTGTCAATTCGTGTATTCGAAGAAACTTTCACGTGTGTTATGATTAATTGTGTAGCTCCCCTTTCTAAAATAGAAGTGGAAACCAATATCTGCTGATCATAATGGATGTGTCTACCCGATTTCCAGGGGTAATTATAATATGGGATGTTAAGGCAAAAAGGGAGGAAGCGGAGTTGGTAGCTTTCTTTACTCGCTGTGGGCTACGCAGTGTGGTTCAGTCAGACCAAGAATCTCATTTTACCGCTCAGCTGTTTAAGACGTGATGGATAGCTTCGGCATACAGCAATTTAAATCAAGTGCATCCCATAGCGAATCCCAGGTAGTCTTGGAAAGTTGGCATCAGATGCTGAAGGAAATATTAACACCGTACTGTTAGAATTACCCGAATGATTGGAATAAAGGCGTCTCATTATATTGTTTGCCATTACAGATGCTCCAAATAAATCTACTCACTTCCCTTCCTTTGACTTAACATTCGTACATGAAGTGAGAGATCCTTTGAAATTAATTAAATATAAATTGACAGGACCGAAGTCGAAGATCTCACACTTGGATTATATATTTGAGATGAGGGAGAAATTAGATGGAGTAGGTGAGTTAGCTAAACAGCACCTGAAGAGGGCAGAGTGATGCAGGTGGCTGATAAAACCTCTGAAACCTTGACGATTTCCCGTGGGAATGATGTATTAGCATTGCCACTAGTGGTAGGAAATCTCTTCACAGCCAGGTTTAGTGTCCCCTTTCAAATTAAAAAAAATGTTGAGTCAGTTAATCTATCTGATAAAGATACCGGATATGATAAAAAAAAGTTAGAGTATTTCATATGAATGAATAATGCTCCAGCCACATTTAAGACTCAGGAACAGAGCTGTGGCCAGATGAACAAATTGTGCAGTTGATCTGTATGATGTAGTCATCTTTAGCAAGTGATTGAAAGCTCAGATGTTACAGTTGGCAGAGCATGTTGAACGATTACAAGAAGCAAATTTGGTAATAAATTTAAAGAAAACAGAATTCACGAAGGGAGAGGTGACGTTCTTGGGACATTACATTGGACATGGGAGGTTGACCCCATGGAATACAAGGAATTTCCACAACCATCCTCGAAGAACGAGGTGGTTCGGTTTTTGGAACTGTGGACTCTATCGGACATTTGCTTCAAACTTCAGCAGCATATTGGCACCCCTGAATGATTTACTAGCGAGAACACAGAATTATGGTAGGCAGCACAATGTAAGGAGGCATTGAGAATTTTAAAGCAAGATTAATCACCACACCAGTTTTAACAGCACCAAATATTTTGAAACCCTTTGAAAATTGTGTTTGATGCGATGGATATAGGGGGCTGAAATGTACTGATACAGAAAGATGATGATGGAATTGAATGGCCAATTGGCAACTTGTTGAAAAAACTCAATATCCACCAGAAAAGAATGCAACATCTCCATTATTGAACAAGGAAGAATGGGTTTCATACAAGTTTAAGTTTCGTACTGGCCTGACAATATTTTAATGTTTATATGACAAACAAATTGTCGGAGATGGATGTGGACAACAACAATCCTCTCGCATTTTTTTGGAATTTTTAAGACCAGAATATGAGACTATTTCATAGGGGTCTTATGTTACAGACTGTAAACTTACAACATGTACATTCTGTAGGTCGTATAAATGTGATAGCAGATGTGTTATCACGGATTTAAAGGAAAATGTGTAGATAAAATTTGCCTTATTCCAGTGTTATATATGTGTGCAGAATTAACATGAATGGTAGAACTGAGATTAATACTTTTGTATTTCATAAAAATAGGATTAAGAATTAAAGGAAAAGAAATGAAGCCATCTTTTCATTCTGATGGTGCATTTTATTTCTGAAGAAGGAAGGTGTTATGAAGCCGAAAGCATGTCTGGTCATTTTAGGACAGAACGGGTTTTGCTGAATAGAAAGTACAGCCACAGATGCCAGCTAAAGGTCAGACTATTCCAAATGTCACTATTAACTGGGAAATGGATACCTGAGTTTTGGTTGCTGTTTTGACAACAATTCAAATACAACCAAAGAGTTTAAATAACGTTTAGCATAGCAGAAGTAAACGGAAATCGATATTATTGTTTGGACAACTGGAAAGTATGAGGTGTATTGTAACATGGCAAGTATATAAACACAGGATTTTGAACACTACAGGGAGAGCCACTGCCATCCAACAGCAGAGTAACTGCTGTAGAGCAGAAGTGCTAACTGGTCATCTCAAACACTCTCTATTAAAGATACATGTTCATGTCAAACCTACTTGCAGTAAAAAAAAATGACCCAAGGACATCAGCAGCTGGAAGAGTGAACACAGCGGGGAAGATAGAGACTGTGTGGTCTTGAGATTGTAATGTTTAATATGTGGGTTGTTGGAACAGCATAATTTTATAGAGTTGGAGTCAGATAGTAAGCAGTTAACAAAAGAGGGGCTAGTATTTGGGAAGAGTTGTTGTTTAGTGTTCACTATTAAAATTAAGAAATATTCTTGTTAATTTTTCTTAATAATGGAAGATCTGTGTCACTCATATTTTAACAGATTGCGAGGTGAGGCGAGCTTTTCTGGGTGTTTGGTTTTGATTAACAGAGGGGTTCGAGTCCACCTTGTAAATGTCCATCCATGCTAACCCCATTTCCCTGCTGTTGGCCCATATCCTTCCAGTCCTTTCCTGTCCACATACTTATCCAAATGCTTTTGAAATGTTGTTAATGTAACCCCTTTAACCACATCTGCTGGCAGCTCATCCAGGTACCAACCCTCTGTGTAAAGAAGTGTCCCCTCAGGTTCCCTTTTATTCCTTCCCCTCTAACCTTAAACTGGTCCCCTCTAGCCCTCGATTCTTTAAACCGTGGAAAAAGACTGAGAGCATTCACCCTATCCACACCCCTCATGATCTTATACAGTTCTATAAGGTCCCCCCTCAGCTTCCTACACTGTAAGGAAAAGGTCCGAGCTTGTCCAACCCCTCCCTATATCTCAGACCATTGAGTCCTGGCAACGTCCTTGTAAAGTTCTTCTGCACTCTTTCTAATTTAATAACATCCTCCCTATAACAAAGGTGACAACACTGAACACAATACTCCAAGTGCGGCCTTACCAAAGTCCTGTGTAACTGCAACAAAAAATCCCAACTTCTATACTCAATGTCCTGCCTGATGAAGGCCAGTGTGCCAAATGCCTTTTGCACTGCCCTGTCTACCTGTGACTCCAGTCTCAGGGAACCGTGCACCTGAACACAAAGGTCTTTCTGACCACGACACCCCTTAAGGCCCGCCCATTCAACATGAAACTCCTACCTTGATTTGAGCTTCCAAAACGCAAGACCTCACACATCTACACGACATTCCATTTGCCATTTCTCGGCACACTTCCCCACCTGATTAAGGTCCTCCTGCAATTTCTGATAAACTTCCTCACTGATCACGATACCACTTATTTTAGTGTCTTCTGTAAACTTACCAATCATGCCTCGTACATTATCAACCAAATCAAAGATAACAAACAGCTGTGGACCCAGCCTCCAGTCTGACAAGCATCCTTCCACTAAACCCTCTGCTTTCTATCATCAAGCCAACTGTGTATCCAATTGGCCAGTTCCCCCAGCATTCCACGTGATATAACTTTCCAGAGCAGCCTGCCATGTGGAACCTTATCAAAGACCTTACTGAAATCCATAGAGACTACGTCTACCGCTCTGCCCTCATCAAATTTCCTGGTCATTTCATCAAAGAGCGCTAACAAATTTAGGAAGCATGGTCTCCCACTCACAAGTCTATGCTGACTGCTCCGAATCAAACCCTGTGCACTCAATGGCATGCAGTTCTTCATTGTAAGATGATTCGAGTACATAAGTAAAGGCATCTTCCTGCTGTTGTAGAGCCTTGCTGAGAGTATTTGGGGCACGCTGTACAAATTTGATCTCCTTTATAAGTATTTATCTCCTTACCACAGACACGGGTGATGGTAACATGAGGGTGGAGGGAATAAGCTGAGTGTTTAATCTGTAGAGCTGTGAGAGACGAAGAAATTGTGATGCTGAAACACGAGGAGTGGCAGCGATCACTTATTTCCAAAAGAGACATTGACAGGGAGAGAAATTGCATACTTTACCCAGGATTGATTGGTTTGATTTATTGCCACGTGTACCTCAGTACAGGGAAACACTTTATTTATGAGCAGTGGAGGCAGATCATAGTAAGCATGGCCAGACAGATTATTGGATAGAAATAGACTTGGACAGAGTAAGGCATACAGGTTACACTGAACAGGACGTGCACAAGACAAGATCAACATGAATAAGATGAGCATTATTTGAATTTAGAGAGTCCATTCATCAGTCTAACGTGACTTTCCTAATAGGTTATATGCCTAAATTAACTATCCCCATGTTATTGTGCAGTCGGCGAGTGAACTCTGTACTGAACGTCAGGTTGCTCACAGTCCCCAACAGCAGCCACAATACCTTCCATCTGAAACAGGTAGCCATCCCCACCAGCTTCCGCCCTACATAGAGGACACGAGGGTGTCTTCTCGGAGATGAAAGATGCCTTCTTGAGAGTTCACACAAGACAAATGTCTTCGCTCCTCACCGCGAGAAAACCACGTTGAAGTCCCACGTGTGTATCATAAGCAACGGAGCCAGGAGGAACAACGTGGAGCAGTCTGTCTGTGCAGCCTCTGCTCCACTTGTTCATCATGTTACAGCATCTATTAGGAGACAGTGAGGACTGACGATGCTGGAGGTCAGAGTAGAGAGTCGATTGCTGGAAAAGCACAGCAGGTCAGGCAGCATCAGAGAAGCAGGAGAATTAACGTTTCGGGCATAAGCCGTTAATCAGGATTCAGCATCAATTACCTCGTTCTGCCCTGTGTAAATGCATTGAGGTGGGAATGGCCTCCTACTGTTCCTGTGCAAGTGACTCAAGGGACTGATTGGCTTCTTCCTCGTCCGATTGGACAAGCCCATGGGACTGGCTGGGTTACCCCTGGTTCCTGTTTGACTGTTTGATGTGCTGACAAGTGTGATGATGCTGGAGCTTTAAGAAGTTTTTTTTTTTGTCCTGGTTTCTTTTAAGAGAGAGTTTGAACGATTGTTACCAAGCTGGCTAGTTACGATCACTTGTGTAAACAGCGAGGGAGGCCTTGGGTTTATTTTAATGCAGCCTGGATGGGTGTGGCCAGCTCTCACAGATTATGATCGTTGGGTTTTGGTTTCTCAGTAACATCAAAAACTATAGAGGTCTACACAGAGTTGGAAGCTTCAGGGAATACCTCCTGGCTGTTACTCTCTCTGAATTTACTCTTGATGCTGTTTTCAATTCCTGAATTTTCCTTTTTGCCAAGGGCTGTGTTTATGGGAGTTTCCAATGTTGGAACAGTTCATTAGTAATAGCTCCTAGATCTATTATTCGGCTAAGTTGTCCAATAGAATTATGTTATTCTAAATTCCTCATTCTTTGGTTTTATTTCATCTTTCGTGTTTAAGCAGATGGTGTTTTGCTTCACACCGAATAGTTTGACCAGTCACATTGCATCTGGAACAGACACTTTACATTTCCTTTAAAATAAGAAAACATTAGAGTCTAGGCTACTGACTTCAAATATTTTCGAGGGGCTCTGGTGTGGTCCGTCCTACTAGACTCCTTCTGTTCCTGAGTAATAGGCTAGAGGCACTGAATGGGCTGTTCCTGTTCTTCTCCAATACTGTCAATGGGCTGAATGACTTCCTCATATTCCTGTGACACCAGAGTGAGGTGCTGAATGAACTCTATTTCACTATGGCAATGTGCAGTGTCAGGCAGTGCTGTTACACGAATGTTACAGACACGTTAACAGCACAAGTCTCAATGGAGTCTAGGTCTTGCTGCTCATGGACACAGACCAGTTCAGGAGCTGACGGGCAACAAAATGTTCTGAACATTGTGGAATCTTCAGTGACCATCCCCACTTCTCATCTTATGGTGGGGAGGTTGGGGGCGGGGAGACATTGATGAAGCAGCTGAAGCTGTTTGTGAAGAGGAAGCTACCCTGAGGATTTCCCACAGAGCTGACACAGGACGGAGATGATGAACATCTTCCTTTGTGCCATGTTTGACTCCAAACACTGGAGAGTTTACTCTGATTCCCATTAAGTCCAGTTTTGGGAAGCTCCTTGATGTCAACAAAAGTCAACCACTGCCTTGATTTCAGGGCCAGTCATTTTTTATCTGAACCCCTGTGTCAACCTCTTTTGTTCATATCAATAGGCTATGGTATAGGAGCAGCAAGTGTTTTCTTCCAACAGGGTGGAATTGAATGTCAGGATTTCTGTTCTCAAGAGTGTTCGGGGAGCAAGAGGACTGAAAGTATTTGAAGAGGAGGTACTGGATATTGACCTGTCGGAGAGGTGAGGGCTATGAGGAATTGGGCATTAAAGAGTGCTTCAGACCGAAAGCAGATCAGCCACGATCTTAGTGAAGGGCAAGGCAGGCTTGGGGAGTAAACGACCTGCCCCTGTTTCTGATGTTATCCCATTCTGTTATTGGAAAGTTGGTGGGTGTTATTTTCATGAATGTTTGTTCTTGAATTTTGCAGTCAGGAAGACCAGACGATTTAGTGAGCCATCTCTGGGTGAGGTATAAGGGCTGTATTCTCAGTGAATTTGGGTCTACAACATGACTAACAAATGAAACACAAGTTGTAGAGACAGGAAGCTCTGTAAAGAGAGATGAGGGGCCTCTTTCATTCCCAGCCTGGGTTTTCCAATTACATTTCCCAAATCACCTCAAAACGTGTGGGACAGTCTAGTGGACAGAATAGTCTCCTCTACTTCTGTGCACCAGGTTATAGGAGTAAGTAGCCTCCAACTGTTCCTGTCTAGCAGGTATGAGGGACTGAATGGAACACAGGAACATGGGACTGAGGAGCAAGAGTGAGTCATTAGACACTTTGAGCCTTCTCCAC
>NW_025212339.1:0-3614 GCF_004010195.1 Chiloscyllium plagiosum | reverse complement strand
CCTGACACTCCAGGAGAAAGCACCTCAACGTAATCAGCCTCTCCCTAAAGCTCAAACCCTCCAGTCCTGCAACATCCGTGTAAGTCATTTCTGCAGAAAACCGAGTTGTACGCAGTATTCTTAAAGTGTCCTCACCAACATCCTGTACAGATGCAACATACCACCACAACTCCTATACTCAATGCTCTGACTTATTAAGGCAAATGTGCCAAATGTGTTCTGCACCACACTGTCTACCTGCAACTCCACTTCCAAGGAGCAATGTACTGCAGCCCGAGGTCCCTTTGTTCCACAACACGCCCCAGGACCTGACCATTAAGTGTATAATTTCTGCCCTGGTTTGCCTTCCCAAAATGCAAAACTCCGTATTTCTCTAAATTAAAATTCATCTGTCTCTCCTTGCCCCTTCGTCCCATCTAAGTGTGGTCTCGTTGTACTCTGAGATAATCAACTACACCACCTTTCTGATATAATCTGCAAACCTACTAACTATGGCCCAATTTTCACATCTAATTCCTTTCCATAAGTGATGAAATGCAGTGAACTCAGGACTGATTCTTACAGCACACTGTTGCTCACAAGCGTCCAGTCTGAAAAATATCCCTCTTCCTTCAAGCCAATTGTGACGAGCTTCCACTGTATCCCATGTGACCGAAACTTACTAATCCGTCTCCCAATCGGAATGAAATACTAGCTATGAAGAGAGGCTGAGTAGGTTAGGTTTATTTTCACTCGAAAAAAGGAGATTGAGGGGGACCTGATTGAGTTTTGCAAAATCGTGAAGGGGATAGACAGGATGGACAGAAACAAGCTTTTTCCTAGGGTGAAGGATTCAATACCGAGAGGTCATGCTTTCAAAGTGAGAGGTGGAATGTTTGAGGGGGATACACGTGGCAAGTATTTCACACAGAGGGTGGCGGGCGTTTGGAACGCGTTGCCAGCAGAGGTGGTAGAGGCAGGCATTTAAGATGCATCTGGACAGATGCAGGAGTAGGTGGGGAGCAGAGGGAGACAGACGCTTAGCAATTGGGCGACAGATTTAGGCAGAACATTTGGATCGGCTCAGGCTTGGAGGGCAAATGGCCTGGTGCTGGGCTATAAATTTTCTTTGTTCTTTGTTGTTTAAATGAACAACTTGCTGAAGTCCAAATAGACAATGTCTACTAAACTGCCTTCATCAATCTTCTTTGTCACCTCTTGAAAAAACTCAACCAAATTAATGAGACATGATTTCCCATGCAGAAAGCCACGTTGTCTACCCCGATCAGCGCTTGCCTTCCCAAATGTATGTCAATGCTATCCCTCAGAATCCCCTCCAAAAACTCACCCACCTCTGACATCAGGCTCACTAGTCTATAGTTCCCCGGATTTTTGGGTCACTGTTTCCTTTTCTAGCCCCACTCTTCCACTGCTCACAACAAATGTTAAATGTAACCAGGTTGGTGATATGGCAGATGATATCGGTCTCCGACTGGGTCAGGGTCAGTTTTCGGAACATGTCAGGCTAGTTTCTTTAATCTGCTCAAATAGCACATTTATGATCCAGAGCAATGTTACTCAAACTATGATGGAAAGTTGAGTGGCAAACTGTTTGGGTATTGCAAATATATAATCAATATTTCGGTTTCTAAAAACGCTGACACACATACACACACGCACACACACACACATTGATAAACGAAATCCCTGCAATTTTAACTTGAAAGAATTTTGTCCAGATATTATTGGAACTCATGACAAAAGGAAAAATTGAGTGATTGTCCAAAACGTTATTCTGCTTCTGAAGATATTGTACTCACACAGCTGCTAGGAATGGGATTCCATCCTGGGAGAGTTGGATTTGGCTGAATTCCCTTTGCTTTAGGCAGTGAGCAGATTCCAATTAATTCTGGTCAGGGATCACCCAAAGGGTAGCACGGTGGTTAGCACTGCTGTCTCAGAGCACCAGGGACTTGCGTTCGATTCCAGACTTGGGAGACTGTCTGTGGGGAAGTTGGTACATTCTCCACGTTCCTGTGTGAGCTTCTAATGTGTAATCCAGTTTCCTACCACAGCTCAAACTGTAGAGGTTCGGTGGATTGGTCATACTAAATTGTCTGTTGTGTTCAGGGATTTCTAGGTTAGAGATGCATTCGTCAGGTGTACATATAGGTGAATGGTTTGGGAAGGTTGGTATGGACTTGTTGGGCCGAAGGCCTGTTTCAACACTGTAGGGATTCTATAAGAATGGTAACGATGACTGTAGAGAAATTTTAGCTCGCACACATTGCTGTGATGAGGAACAATGAAGGAGTGATAGTGCAATGGGCCATTCCTTCTCGGAAGGACTACATTTTCTACCTCTCTGAGCTGAATCACACAGTAATGTCATCCTCTCCCAAACTGGATCATGTGAGGTCTCCATGTACATTGTCCAAACTATGTCTCCATCACATTCCCTGCTCCATGTAGGTGCACAATTGCTATTGTCATGCACAGAGCCATACCCTTAGCAGAAAATGGTTCGGTCGATTTGAAATATGTTTACATGGCCCTGCGTCATTAAAAATTAAAATGTTTAATTTATTCAGAATACCTGTGTTAAAATGAATGCATTTTTTAAAGCAATACAGAAATTGCTGGAAAAGCTCGGCAGGTCTGTCAGCATCCAGATGCCTTTTACATGCTGTATTTGTACCAGCCTCCACTACTATCTCTGGCAGCTCAATCCATACACACACCACCCTCTGTATGAAAGGTGCCCTTTAGGCCTCATCAAAACCTTTCCCCTCTCACTTTCAAACAATGCCCTCGAGTTTTGGAAGCCCCTAACCTGAGGAAAAACCCTGACTACTCACCCGATCCATGACCCTTCTGATTTTATAAACTTTTACTGCTGCGAAATGTGACTCCAATCAACACGAATGGCTGTACTTTCAGTCATCCCGGACCTAAATTCTGAAATGCGATAGTGAGACCTCTTCCTTCTCCATCAAGCCACAATTCTAAATCCATTTTAATCAGTTTGTTCAGATGTATCATGAAACACTTCTGTGGGCTTTGCACCTCGACTTTTGTGCCTGGAGGTAGGGACACTAGCAACACTCGGCAATACGCACAAAGCTGTAACAGTATTCTCCTGTGTGTTTGTTCATCATCCTGTTCTGAAATGCTTAGACATACCTCTGCAACAGGTAGGACTTGAATCCAGGCCTTCTAGTCCAGAGCAAGGAACACTACCACACAAGTTCAGGAATTGGAATCAAATCCTGAGCTCTGGCTCAGAGACAGGGACACTACCCACTGCACAACCATATCCAGATTTTGGTCATATTTTAGTGCCCGCTTTCAGCTCGGTGTGGATTTATTATAATCAGGTTACCACGACTGAATTACAAAAAAACTCTTTGTATTGTTAAACAAATGCAAGATAATTTTCTCAACTGTAGTATGTTGAGTGTACGTGCTGTGCTATCGAAATTAACTATGAACGTCTTTAATCGCTATTATCTATAGTCTGCAATATTTGGGAAAGAAATCGTGCCGACACACTCTGCACAATGAAGGGACTCAAATGGATATGTATTAATGAACACCAAAACACCGATCACTACTACCCACCTCTAACGTGCGAC
>NW_025212338.1:11294-26100 GCF_004010195.1 Chiloscyllium plagiosum | reverse complement strand
AGAGTGGTAGAGCATGAGCCTTGTTCGGCTGCCCGTGCTATAACAGATATATAGTGAGTGTGAGGGAGCAGAGAAAATGTAGTGACCCTTATCTTGATAGAGTGGGGAAGGTTATTGATCCATGTCCTGTTTTGCTGGACATTTCTTCAGACCCCAGGGGTCTGCGGTGGGTGGTGAGATCAGAACATGCTCGGTGGGTCTAGTGGTGTGATCCCTCTGGGAAAAGAATGGTCTCCCTTTGTACTAGCCCATCCACCTGGACCTCCATGGCCCTGTCAAGAAACCGTGGTGTAATTGCCCCTTATCTGCCATGCTCGTGGTAAACTGTGCAGGGCAGCTCCAAACTGAGAAAGCTCAACCGTGTGCCCATTGGCCTTTTAAAGATGGCCCCAGTATCAGGGATCATGAAACATTCAGGGACATCCGGGCGATGGTGAGTACCTCCAGTCATGATGAGTGGGAGAATCGGGCTGGCATTGTATGAGAGGGACACCATGGAGTGGGGTGGGTATTTAATGAGATGAGTTTGGTAAGGTAGCACTAGGAAACTTGTTCAGTTTCGTGCAGACAACCCCTATGTCACACTCAATGAAAATGTCACTGAGACAGTTTTTTGTTAGATCCACCCCAGTGAGACGAAGACACTGGTATCTTCACTCACAGATACAAAGCTGCAGAACAAATGCTCATCCAAAACTCTCCATCGCCTGAACTCACAGCAATACCCCTATCGGCGCAACATCGAGGGCCAAAGGGCCTGTACTGCGCTGTATTCTTCTATGTTCTATGTTCTATGTTTACAGTCATACTGCACGAGACTGCCGATATGACTGACCATTTGGCCCAGCTGGTCCATGTCAACCAAAGTGTCCATCCACACTCGCCCCATTTCCTGCCCGTGCTCTGTGTTCCTCTAATCCTTTCCTAGCTGTGTATTTGTCCAAATGCCTTTTCAATGTTGTTACTGTACCCACCTCAATCACTTCCACTGGCAGCTCAGTGCATATGCGTATCACACTCTGTGTAAAAAAGTTGCCCCTCAGGTTCCTTTTTAATATATTTTTTCCTTTCGAAACATTAATGGATATCCTCTAGTCCTCGATTGCCCAACCCTGGGAAAAAGTTTGAAGTCTTCACCCCATGCACGCCTCTCATGATTTTATAAGAGTTGCACTTCTGTAAGAACCCTTCAGTTTCCTACGCTGTAAAGAAATAAGTTCTAACTTGTCCAACCTCTACCTATAACTTCGTGCCTTTAGCCCAGGAAACATCTTTGTAAATTTCTTCTACACTCTTCCTCGTTCAATAATATCCTTTCTAGAGCAAGGTGGACAAAGCTGAACACAATACTCCAACTGCAGCCTTACCAACATCCGGTACAATTGCAACATAACGTCCCAACTTCTATACTCAATGTGTTGATGAAGGACAGTGTGCAAACAGCCTTCTTCACTGTCCTGTGTATCTGTGACTCAAATTTCAGATAACCGTGCACCTGATCTCCAATGTCCTTTTGTTCCACAACACCCCTTATGACCCTTTCATTCACCGTGGAACTCCTACCCGGATTTGTCTTTCCGAATTGCAAGACGTCACACTTTTCTCTATTAAACATCATTTGCTCTTTCTCAGCCCACTTACTTAGCTGACCAAGGTACAGCTGCAATATCTGATAATCTTCCTCACTGTAAATGATGCCTCATAATTTAGAGTCATCTGCAAACTTACTAACCTTGCGTTGTGCGCTCTGGTCCAAATCATTGTTATAGATAACAAACAGCAATGGGCTCAGGGACGACCACTGAGACACTCCACTAGTTAAAGGCCTCCAGTCCGACAAGCATACCTCCACCATAGCCATTTTCTTCATAACGTCAAGCCGATTGTGTCGCCAATTTGCCAGTTTACATTGGAGTTCATGCAACCTAACCTTCCAGAGCGGCCTACCATGCGGAACCTTATCAAAGGCCTTACTGAAATCCATATAGACTATGTCCACCACCCTGCCCTTGTCAACCTTCCTGGTCTCTTCCTCAAAAACTCTAACAAAAATTGTAAGGCATGATCTGACTACGTTGACTACTCTAAGTCAAACTCTGTCTTTCCAAATGCATGCATATCTTATATCTCAGAACCTTATCAAGCAGTTTACCGAAAACTGATGTGAAGCTTATTGGTCTATATTTCTCGGGCTTTTCTTTGCAGCCCTTCTTGAATAAAGGCACATTTGTTACCTCCCAGTCATCCGGGTCCTTGGCCCCTGATCTGTTTTCTCTCGCCTCTTGCAGTAATCGTAGTTATATCTGGTCAGGACCAAGAGATTTATCTGAGTTTATGCATTCTAATATGTCCATCAGCACCTCTACTCTGATATGTCCTGTACCAAGATAAGACAATTAAGCTCCCAAACGTTACAGGTCTTCATGTCTTTCTTCATGGAAACCACAGAGGGGGAGTTGACGAACTCAACCATCTCTTGAGGTTTTACACATACGTACCCATTTTGGTTTTTAAGACGTCCTATTCTCTCTCTGTTTGTTCTTTTTCTTTACTATACTGAATTATCTCAGTTATTTCATCTTGAAATACTAGAGTGATATGCGCCTTAATCAGAGATATTGGTATTTAAGTTGTTTCCATTCACATCTCTTCCTTGCAGTGAATTTCACATTCGCAGCATCTCTTGTCACGGCACAGTGGAGATATGGAGCTGTAAATGGATGGGAACTGCACATCCTGTCACTTTCAGCATTGGTTACATTATTCCCCACACTGGGAAGTGATATAACACAGTGTTGCCGAACAATGCAACACTGGTTTATAAATGCCTGGTTTATAAACAATGCCTTGGTTTATAAATGCCTGCGGACTGCACAGGTCCCCACATTTAGTCCAGGATTATAGATCAAGCATTGGTATGGGCTGCATAGTGTTTCACTCTGGACATTGCTGGGTTGAATACAGCTGTACACTAGGCGGATCTACACAGTGCTCCATCCTGAATATGTAATGGATGGGCTGGTTATGTGAGTTGGATGTGAATGTGAGAGTACAAAACATCTGACAATATCTTTATTTTGTGTTTTCATTCGTGTGATTGGACCCTTCAAATCCTCACTCATCCTGTTGGAGCCATCCTTCTGGATGAGTCATGTTGAGTGTTGTTGCAGCATCTGAATCTGCAACATGACTAACAAATGGAGCAGAGGCTGCAGAAAGAGGAGTCTCCGTAAAATGGAATGAGGAAATCACAATCAGATCAGCCGTGGTCTTTGTGAATGGTGGATCAGGATTGAATGGACCACTAATGCAACTTATTCATTTATTTCTGTTTGTTCCAAGCAAACTCCCCTTCTCTCCCACTGTCCCATACAGGTGGGGTGTGAGTCACCTCCTGCTGTCCTTGCAAAACAGGATGCTGGGGCCTCACTAACCTCCAGATTTCGTTGTGCCCCATTTTCGAGCTATGAGCAACTGCCTCCTGTTCCTGTATCCCAGTCTCGTGTTCTGAGTGACTCCCTCCTTTCCCTGTACCCCAGTCTCAAGCATTTGAATGACTGCGTCCTGTTCCTGTGTCTCAATCTTGAGCAGTTGAGTGACTGCCTCCTGATCCAAGGTTTGCGAAGTAGATGACCTCCTCCTACTACTGACTGACAGGCTCCAATCGCTCTGTGCTCACCTGCTGCTCCTGTGGAATGGAGTTGATGGCCTGAATAGCCTCTTCACATTCCTTACGGATTCTCTTGACTAAAAGACTTTCTCCTATTTCTGTAAAACACCATGAAAATCTGAATGATGTATTTTTGTATTTTACTCCCAGCAATTGAGTAAGCAAGCTGAGTGACAGAATTCAGAAACTGAATAGCCTCCTCCTGTTCCTGTATTATACACTCAAGAGGCAACAGAGTCTCAGAGATGAACAGCACGGAAAAATACCTTTCGGTCTGGTCGTCCATACTGACCAAATATCCTAAATTAATCTTGTCCCCCTTACCAGCCCATCTTCCTCTAACCACTTCCCATGAATGTATCCGTCCAAATGCCTTTTAAATGGTGTAACTGTACCTGCCTCCACCTCCTCTTTTGGCTGTTCAATCCATACACACAGCAGTCTCTGAGTGAAAATGTTGTCCCTCATGTCTCTTTTTAAATCTTTCCCCTCTCACCTTAAACCTTTGTCTTCTGATTTTGGACTCGTCTATCCTGGGTAAAAGACGTTGTCTGTTTACCTTATCTATGCCGCTCATGATTTTATAAACCTCTTTAACGTCACCCCTCAGCCTCAACACTTGAAAATAGTCCCAGACTATTCAAAATTTCCCTTTAACTCTAACCCTCCAACACCTGCAACATTTTAATAAAATCTCTTCTGACCTTTTCAAGTTTGACAACGTCTTTCCGACAGTAGGCTGACCAGAATTAAAGGCAATATTACAAAAGTGGCCAAACCAATGTCCTGTACAGATGCAAAATGTCATGCAAACGCTTAGACTCAAAGGACGCACCAATAAATGGAAGATCACCAAGTGCGTTCTTCACTGCGCTGTCTCCCTGTGACGGCACTTTCAAGAAACAGAGAACCTGAACCACAAGGTGACACAGTAGCTCAGTGACGAGCATTGCTGCTTCAGAGCGCAGCGATCTGGGTTTAATTCCATCCTTGAATGACTGCCTGTGTGGAGTTTGCACATTCTCCCCATGTTTGCATGAGTTTCCTCCGGATGTTATGTTTTCCTCCGACAGTATAAAGATTTACAGATAAGGGTAGATTGGCCATCCTAAATTGCCTACAGTACCCAAGGACGTGTAGGCGAGGTCGATTAGCCATGGGAAATGCAGGCTCAGTGTGAAATGGTAGGGGTTTGTCCAGTGGGATACTGTTAGAAGTTCGGTGTGGCCTCGATGGGCCGAATAGGCTGTTTCCGCACTGTAGGGATTCGATACTTTCTATAGAGTTCTCCTTGATTGGCACCTTTCTACAAGACCCTACCTACATGTCTTGCCAAAATTCAAACCCTCCATCTGTCACTCCTCGGTTCACCGAAGCAAAGTCCCATTATAGTCTGAGAGATCGTTCTTCACTGTCGACTACACCACCAAATTTGGTATTATCTACAAACTTACCGACCATACTTCATATACTCAAATGCAAATTATTTGTATAAGTGACAAAAGGCAATGGACCCACTATTGATCTCTGCGCCACGCCACTGGGCACAGGTCTCCAGGTTTAATGAACAAATGCCCACTGTCACGCCCTGTCTCCAATATTCAAGAACATTTTGGATCAAAATGGCGAGCTCTCCCTGGATTCC
The DNA here is from genome assembly GCF_004010195.1 of Chiloscyllium plagiosum. Lineage (NCBI taxonomy): Eukaryota > Metazoa > Chordata > Chondrichthyes > Orectolobiformes > Hemiscylliidae > Chiloscyllium > Chiloscyllium plagiosum. The sequence goes on along the minus strand of NW_025212338.1, from coordinate 20,785 downwards.
AGGCAGTCTAACCTTGTTAACCGGTCTCCCATGTAGAACATTTTGGTTTTCTTACTGAATTACATAAACACAACATCTACTGTCCTGCCTTCATCAATCATCTTCATTACTTCCTCAAAAAATTCCACCGACTCAGTGAGACGTGATCTCAATGTACAAAGCCCTCTTCAGTCCTTGTCTTTCCAAATGCATATCGATCCTTTTCCTCAAAATCCCCTGAGTAGAATCTCCTTAATGCCTCATTAACCCTATTTCTATAGATTTTATTCTACTTCCTGTCACGTTAAGCTCATGTTCCCAATACAATCTAATATCAGTAATGATCAATGTTTCACTGGTCCTCCTCTCTGCTGGCAGTACCAACATGTAAACTTTCTGATGTTTTTGTAGATGCTCAGCCGTAACCTCTGATTCTTACCCTTTCAGAATGTCTCATCATTTTACACAGAAACATTCAGGTTTATCTATTCTTACTGCGAATCATGTCCAGATAATTCTCTTGCACCTGCCAATATTTTCAATGTAATTCACAAAACACTGACAGCAAAGTAGATGACATGATGGTATGTAGCAAACTGTCACACTCAGTACCTTCATGTTGCAATGTAATAATATCCAGTCAGAAACCTGCCCTTGGTCAGGGACAAAACCTCCCTGGGTCTGGAAGTGGGGACTGGGAAGCGAACGGGGATTTTCGTCTGTCACTAAGTTAGTTTGCAAATCTGTGCTGCACATGGACATTTCTCCACATTAAATTCAGTTTCTATGTGTGGGTGGGTGTGATGGAGAGAGTTTAAACTGAGTATAACTCTGCGACTCTGCTTAGGGATTCCCTGTCCTTCAGAAATTTGCCTGCAACATCATAGCAAGTGTGAGTATCTTCCTGTTTCTCTCCCATCTTTCAGAACACATGGCAACCTCCATATTCAGCAGTTGAATCCTGTCTGCCTCATCTCATTGTCGAGTTGGTCCATGGTGGGTACTTTCTCCTCTGCTTTCCCCCCTCTCGTATCCCGTTGGTTTGTCTGTAAATCACCCAATCCCCTCAATTTGACTGCAGTCTGAAGCTCACTCCTGGGCATCTGTTATTCTACACATAATCACCCGAATCCCATTGGTAAAATTCCAATCTGTAACTGACTTGTATTTTTAAGGAACTCTATACATTAGCAACCCAAATCCTTTGATTAGATTAGAGTCTGTATCACACAACTGGGTATCTGTTGTTCAATATATTAACCATCCAATCCACCCCTCTTAAAATTGCCCACAGTGTTCAGGGATGTGTAGGTGAGGTGCATTATTCAGGGTTAAATGTCGGGAAATGGGTCTGAATGGGTTATTCTGCTGAGGGTCAGTGTGGTCTTGTTGGGTTGAAGGGCTTGTTTCCCCACAGTCGGAATTATATGAATCACCTGGGAACCCTCTCGATTAGATTCCAACGTGTAACTCACTTCCATGTATGTGTGACTCGCTTCTTTTCACCTGGAACCCTCTCGATTAGATTCCAACGTGTAACTCACTTCCATGTATGTGTGACTCGCTTCTTTCAAAAACACCCCAATACCTTCAATTCTATTCCACTTGATGGAGATTAATTTAGATAATCACAAGGTGCTGCATTTTGGGAAAGCAAATTTGAGCAGGACTTATTCACTTAATGGTCAGGTCCGATGGAGAGTTGCTGAACACCGAGACTTTGAAGTGCAGGTTCGTAGCTCCTTGAAAGCAGAGTGGCAGGTGCATAAGATAATGAAGGCAGCGTTTGGTATGCTTTCCTTTATTGGTCAGAGTTTTGAATACAGGCATTGAGAAGTCATGGTGTGGCTGGACTGGACATTGGTTAGGCCATTGTTGGAGTATTGCGTGCAATTCTGGTCTCTGTCCTATCAGATGGATGTTGTGAAACTTGAAAGGGTTCAGAAAAGATTTACAAAGAGGTTGCTAGGGTTAGAGGATTTGTGCTACAGGGAGAGGCTGAATAGGCTGGGGCTGTTTTCCCTAGAGCATCAGAGGCTGAGCCGCGACCTTATCGAGGTTTATCAAATCATGAGGGGCATGGATAGAAGAAATAGAGAAAGTCTTTTCCTTGAGGGTTGGGGGAGTCCTGAACTAGACGGCATAGGTTTTGTGTGAGAGGGGAAAGAGTCCTAAGGGGCAACTTGTTCACTCAGAGGGTGGTACATAAATGGAATGAGCTGTCATAGGAAGTTTTGGAGACTGGCACAATTGCAACATTTAAAGTGCAGCTTGATGGGTATGTGAATGGGAAGGTTTGGAAGGATATGGGCCAAGTGCTGGCAAAAGAGACTACAGCAGCTTAGGATATCTGTTTGGCATGGACGAGTTTGACCAAAGGGTCTATTTCCATGCTGTACATCTGTATGACTGTAGGACTCCGCGATTTTGTGACTCACTCCCGGTTTTCAGTTATTCTGAATATAAACTTCCCCAAAACCCTCAGTTAGTTTCAAACCTGAAACTCACACCTGGGTATCTGGTATGCTGTATGTAAACCACCTTATACCCCTCGATTAGATTTTAGACTGTCCCTCACAACTGTGTATCTGTTATTCTGTATATAAACCCTAAAACACTCGATTACACTCCAGTCTGTAACTCACTCCTGGGTATTTGTTATGCTATATATAAACCACCCCGAACCCCGCGATTACATTCCGGTCTTTCCCTTGTTTCTGAGTATCTGATATGCTCCGTATAAACCCTAAAACCCTCGATTAGATTCCAGTCTGCCCCTCACTCCTGGGTATCTGAAATTCTGTAAATGAACCACCCAGAATCAGTTGATTAGATTCCAGTCTGTAACTCTCTCTGGGGTATCTGTTATTCTGTACATAAACCACCCTGAACCGTTCGATTACATTCCAAACTGTAACTCACTCCTGTGTATCTGTTATTCTGTATATATATACCACCCTGAACCACTCGATTAGATTCCAGGCTGTAACTCACTCCTGGGTATCTGTTAATGGATCTATGAAGTGATCCTTGTTGGATGTTAGACTGAAGACAAGATAAGCTAAAGGGTCAAATGTTACATTGGGAGCAGGAACACAGAAAACTGCTGGTAGATTTTTGTTCTTTTGCATATCTCCAAGTTTCAGATTGGGGCTGAATTTCTGTCACAATGGGGAAAGTCTCAAAAGCTGTTTACTGTCCTGCATGAATGCATCATCAAAACATGAATTCCCTTTCAAGATAAGAAATGGAGACAACTCCTGGAAGGTATCTGTATCTCTGCGTGTGACTGATTCTGTGTGTCTGTGTATGTCTGTTCGTGAGTGATTCTGTGTGCATGTTCAATGTTAAATATTTTCAATCTGTATTGTTGTTGCCAGTCTCTCTTGCTTTTCCTTCTTTAGAAACTCAATGTCATCGCTGTGCTGATATAAAATGGTGGCTGTGGACAAATCTAAGACGTCTTCCTAACTGATTTGTGTCAGGAATACTTTCAGCAAGGGAGAGGGGGCAATGTGTCAAAAGCCACTTCCATTCATTGATGCTACCAGAGATAGGAAATTGAGACAGTTCTTTGAAGGTGATTAAAATGCAATCCCAGAACCTGTTTACTGTGAATGCGGAGAGACAATGTGACATTCCAGTAAAGTCTGCCTTACTTTCCAAGCTCCTAATAGATGAGAGAAACATAATATACAAAACCTGAAAGAGCTCAGCCACTGAATTGTAGATTTGCAGAATTGGATCAGAATCTGCATATTAGCCTTCCTGAATCCCTCAATTAGATTCCAGGCTGTAACTTTTTCCGGGCTATCTGTTATTCTGTATATACCTCACCCTGAACACCTCGATTAGTTTCCTGGTTGTAACTCACTGTAGGGCAGCTGTTATTCTGTATACAAACCACCCAAAACCCCTCGATTAGATTCCAAGCTGTCACCCAGTCTGTGGTATCTGTTACTCTGTACATAACCCACCTTGAAACCCTCGATTAGATTTCAGGCTGTAACTCACTCCGGGCTATCTGTTATTCTGTATATAAACCACCCCGAAACCCTCGATTAGATTCCAGGCTGTAACTCACTCTGGGGTATTAACCAGCCTGAACCCTTCCATTAGATTCCAGGACATACGCACTCCGGGCTATCTGGTATTCTGTATATAAACCAATCTGAACCCCGCCATTAGATTCCAGGCTGTAACACACTTCGGTCTATCTGTTATTCTGCATTTTAACATGTACAGAAACATTCTGCTTTTTCTATTCTTCCTGCAAATCACGTAAATGAACCAGAAGCTTTCGGTGTTCCTGTTCCCAATGTAACATTTGATCATTTAGTTTATCTTGGTTTCATTCTAACATCAAACAAGGATCTCTCCAAGTGCAGCCTTACCAAAGTCCTGTGTACTGCAACATAAATTCCCAACTTCTATACTCAATGTCCTGATTGATGAAGGCCAGTGTGCCAAATGCCTTTTTCACTGCCCTAACTACCTGTGACTCCACTCTCAGAGAATCGTGCACCTGAACGCCAAAATCTCTCTGACCACTACACCTCTTAAGACCCTCCCATTCATCATTAAACTCCTACCTTGATTTGACTTTCCAAAATGCAAGACCTCACACATCGACATTCCATTCCATTTGCCATTTCTCGGCCCACTTCACACCCGCTGCAATTTCTGATAAAATTCCTCATTGTTCACGCTACCACTTATTTTAGTGTCATCTGCAAACTGACTAATCATGCCTTGTACATTCTCAACCAAATTATAGATAACAAACAGCAATAGACTCAGCCTCCAGTCTGACAAGCATCCTTCCACAAAACTCACTGCTTCCTATCGTCAAGCCAACTGTGTATCCAATTGGCCAGTTCCACCAGCATTCCATGTAATGTGACCTTCCAGAGCAACCTGCGATGCTATGCTGAATGGCTTTCCCGAAATACATGGAGACTACGTCTACCACGCTGCCCTCGTCAACCTTCTTGGTCAATTCATCAAAGAACACTAACAAATTTGGGAGGCATGATATCCCATTCACAAGTCTATGCTGACTGCTCCGAATCAAACCCTGCATAAGTAATGGGTGCAGTCAATGGTATGCTGTCCTTCATTGTAAGATTATTCGAGTTCGTAAGTAACGACATCTTCTTGCTGTTGAACAGCCTTGCTGAGAGAGCATTTGGGGCACTCTCTACAGATTTGATCTCCATTGTAAGGAATGATCTCCTTACCACAGACACGGATGATGGTAACATGAGGAGAGAGTGAAGAAGCTGATCATTTAATCTGGAGAGCTGTGGGAGACGAAGAAATGGTGATGCTGAAGCACGAGGAGTGGCAGCGATCACCTATTTCCAAAAAGAGCCATTGATAGGGTGATAAAGTCCATACTTTACCCAGAATTGATTGGTGTGATTTATTGTCACGTGTACCTCAGTGCAGGGAAAATCTTTATTTATGAGTAGTGGAGACAGACCATAATAAGCATGGACAGACAGATCACAGGGTAGAATTAGACTGGGCAGAGTAAGGCATACAGGTTACACTGCACAGGACGTGCACTCAAAAAGATCAACATGAACAAGATCAGCATTATTTGAGCATAGAGAGTCCATTCATCAGTCTAACGTGGCTTTCCTAATAGCTAACTCTCCCCATGTTATTGTGCAGCCGGCATGTGAACCGGTACTGAGTGTCATGTTGTTCACAATCCCCAACAGCAGCCAGAATATCTTCGATCTGAAACAGGTAGCCATTCCCACCAGCTTCTGCCCTACATAGAGAACAGCAGGCTGTATTCTCGGAGATGAAAGATGCCTTCTTGAGGCTTCGCACAAGATATATGGCATCCTTCTTCACCACTAGAAAACCACGTTAAAGTCCCACGTGTGAATCATGAGCAATGGAACCACGACGAACGACATGGAGCAGTCTGTCTGTGCAGCCTCTGCTCCACCTGTTCATCATGTTAGAGCATCAATTAGGAGACAGTGATGACTGCCGATGCTGGAGACCAGTGTCGGGAATGGATTTCTGGAAAAGCACAGCAGGTCATGTAGCATCTGAGCAGCAGGAGAATCGCTGTTTCGGGCATAAGCCAATCATCAGGAATCAGCATCAATTACCTCATTCTGTCCCTGTGTAAGTACATTGAGGGGCAATGGCCTCGTACTGTTCCTGCCTAAGCGGCTCAACGGACTGAATGGCCTCCTCATGTTCCTGTGAAAGTGACCCAAAGGACTGAATGGCTTGTTCCTCGTCCGATTGGACAGAGCCAAGGGACTGATTGGGTTACCCCTGGTTCCTGTTTGACAGCTCGATGTGCTGACAAGTGTGATGAAGCTGCAGCTTTAAGAGCTTATTTTGTCCTGTTTTCTTTTATGAGAGATTGAACGATTGTTACCAAGCTGGCTACTTCTGACCACTTGAGTAAACAGCGCGGGAGGCCTTGTGTTTATTTTAATGCAGCCTGAATGGGTGTAGCCAGCTGTCACAGATTAGGTTCACTGGGTTTTGGTTTCTCGATATTGGGGTATCCACAGAGTTGGAAGCTTCCCTGGATGTATCCTGGCTGCTACTCTGTCTGAATTTTATTTTGATACTGTTTTTAATTCCTGGATTGGAGAAATGTTTGTAACAAGTTGTGTCTGAATATTTCATTTTGCCAGGGGTTGTGTTTATGGGTGTTTCCTATATTGGAACGGTTCATTAGCAATAGTTCCGAGATCCATTATTCTGTTAACCTGCCCAATAGAATTAAGTTATTCTAAATTCCTCTTTCTTTGGTTTCATTTTTTGTGTGTGTTTAAATAAATGATGTTTTGCTTCACATCGAGCAGTTTGACCAATCACATTGCATCTGGAACAGATAATTTACATTTCCTTTAAAATAAAAAAAAATCATTAGAGTCTAGGTTACAGCCTTCAAATATTTTCAAGGGGCTCTGGTGTGGTCGATCACACTAGACTCCTTCTCTTCCTGAGTAATATGCTAGAGGCACTGAATGGGCTATCCCTGTTCTTCTCCAATAATGTCAATGGGCTGAAAGGCTTCCTCATATACCTGTGAAACCAGCGTGAGGTACTGAATTAACTCTTGCTTTACTGTGGCAAGGTGCAGTGTCAGGCAGTGTTGTTACATGAATGTTACGGACCCTTTAAGAACACATGCCTCAATGGTGTCTGGGTCTTGCTGCACATGGACACAGAACAGTTCAGTAGCTGACGGAGGGACAAAATGTTCTGAACATTGTGGAATCTTCAGTGACCATCCCCAATTCTGATCCTATGGTGGGGAGAGTGGGATCGGGGAGACATTGATGAAGCAGCTGAAGATGTTTGTGAAGAGGAAGCTATCCTGAGGATCTCCCACAGAGGTGATCCAGGACAGAGATGATTAACATCTTCCTTTGTGCCATGTTTGACTCCAAACACTGGAGAGTTTAATCTGATTCCGATTAAATCAAGTTTTATTAAGCTCCTCCATGTCAACAGAAGGCAACCACTGCCGTGATATCAGGGTAAGTCATTTTTACCTGAACCCCTGTGTCACCTTCTTTTGTTCACATCAATAGGCCATGATATAGGAGCAGCAAGTGTTTTCTTCAAACAGGTGGTATTGAATGTCAGGATTTCTCTTCTCAAGAGTGTTCGGGGAGCTAGATGACTGAAAGTATTTGAATAGGAGGTAGATGGATATTGACCTGTCAGTGAGTTTAGGGCTATGAAGAATTGGGTATGAAAGAGGATTTGAGAGCAAGAGCAGATCAGTCATGATTTTCGTGAAGGGCAAGGCAGCCTTGGGGAGTAAACGACATGCCCCTGTTTCTGATGTTCTCACATTCTGTTATTGAAACTTAGTGGGTGTTATTTTCATGAATGTTCTGTTATTGAATATTGCAGCCAGGGAGACTAGAGGGATTTGTGAGGCATCTTTGGGTGAGGTATGAGGGCTGTCTTCACAGTGAATCTGGGTCTACTACATGACCAATGCATGAAGCATAAGTTGCAGAGATGGGGAGCTCTGTAAAGAGAGATGAGGGGCCTCTTTCATACCCAGCCTGGGTTTTCCAATTGCATTTCCCAAATCAACACAAAGCGTGTGTGACATCCTTGAGGGGCTGAATGGTCTCCTCTGTTGCTATGCAACGGGTTATAGGAGTAAAAAAAGCCTCCAACTGCTCTGTCTAGGAAGTTTGTGGGCCTGAATTGAACGCAGGATCATGACTCTGCGGAGCAGGATATGGTCATTAGACACTTTGACCCTACTGCACCTGGAACTAAGATTGTGGCTGATCAAGCTGGGGTCTCAGCCCCACTTTCCTGTCTGTCTTCCGTTATCCGTGATTCACTTCTCTGTCAAATATTTAACTTACGCATGTTTCAATCCATGTGAACATAGAGACACGATAAATTTCCAGTGAAGAGAATTATGACTTGAATTGTGCCTTCAGAATTATTCATCATCCCTATTATAGACTCAGAGAGACTTGCAGAATGAAAACCAACCCGTTAGTCTAATCTGTTCACTCTGATCAGATATCAAATCTGATCTTGTCCCATTTGCCAGCATTTAGCTAATAGCTCTCCTCTTTCAGATACTTTTTAAATGTGCGATTATAACCGCCTTCACCACGTCCTCTGACAGCACTTTGTGTACACACACCCCTCTCTGTGTGAAACATTTACTTTCAGGACCCTTCTAAATCTCTCGCCTTCAACCTATGCTCTCTTGTTCTGGACCCCCCTATCCTGGAGAGCAGAACATGGCTGTTCAGAATATCCATGCCGCTAATGATTTTATAAACTTCTATAATGTCACCCCTCAGCCTCTCACACTCCACGGGGAAACAGCATAACATAACAAGCCTCTCCTGCAAGCTCAAATCTCGAGTCCTAGGACATGCGTGTAAATCTTTTCTGCATACAACCATGTTGTACGCAGTATTCATAAAGTGGTCTCACCAACATCTTGAAGAGATGCAACATGCCACCACAACTCATATACTCAATGCGTTGACTGATTAAGGCAAATGTGCCAAATGTGTTCACTTCTACTCTGTCTACCTGCGACTCCACTTTCAAGAAACAATGCACCTGTAGCCCAAGGTCTCTTTGTTCCACAACACTCCCCAGGACCTTACCATTAAGTGTATAATTTCTGTCCTAATTTGCCTTCCCAAACTGCAAAACATAGTATTTATCTAAATTAAACTTCATCTGTCACTCTTTACCACTTTGTCTCATCTAATTGGATAGAAAACTGGCTAACCGGTCGAAGTCAGAGAGTGGTGGTAGATGGTAAATATTCAGCCAGGAGCCCAGTTACAAGTGGAGTTCCGCAGGGATCAGTTCTGGGTCCTCTGCTGTTTGTAATTTTTATTAATGACTTGGATGAGGGAGTCGAAGGGTGGGTCAGTAAATTTGCAGATGATACGAAGATTGGTGGAGTTGTGGATAGTGAGGAGGGCTCTTGTCGGCTGCAAAGGCACTTAGATATGATG
>NW_025212338.1:2868-8250 GCF_004010195.1 Chiloscyllium plagiosum | reverse complement strand
CTGTTTCTGGATCTGCCATCCTCTCATATCACAGGCGCTTGTAAGCTCTCAGTTCAGAACAGCATTCACCCTCTCTTAAAGGTACAGTACACGCTTTCAACTTCATCACATTATACCCTGATGAATATGGATAAGTGGAAGCCATCCGGATTTCTCTTGCTCTGTGGTTTGTCAATTGACAGCATGTCATTATTCAACTCCATCCGTGGGAATATATCAGTATTTCACTTGTTCACACACGTGAGTGTGGGGCACAATTTCAGTTGTTTCATGGGGACTGTGACGATATAACAATCTCAATGTTTGTAGATGGCACCGAACCTGAAAGAATTGTAAATTCTATGGAGGACAGTGTGACGTCGGTATATTGTTCAGGTGTATGGCAGATGGGGATCAGTGCCGAGCTGTGTGAGGTGATGCATTTTGCTAGGAAAGACAATCAAAGACAGTTTAAAACAGGCTGCACCGTTATAATGGGGGTTCAGGAGCAGAGGGCGCTGGATATATATCAGCACAGATTATTGAAGATGTCAGGACAAGTGGGGAGAGCAGTTACTATCACAGATTAGTTTCAGTATCTGAGCTGTTTACAGGCGGAGGTGTGGGAGGGAGCCTTCGTACTCCCTTCCTGGAATGTGATGGAGACGATGTGTTGTGAGCCCAGCCTCCTGCTCACCAAGACCTTGAGGATTCCATTTGTACCAGCTCGGCTCAAAAGGAAGATGGTATCAGGGGCACGGCTTCTAAGTTGTGCCAGGGGGAAACGGATCTGCCAGTGGGTCTAAAGTGAGAATTGCCCTTCACTGAACATTGCTCCTTACTCGGTCGGTGGGACGTGGACGTTTCCGAATCTCCACGAGGCCTCCCAGTCCTCTCCGGCTCGTACCAGGATCCCCACCACATCACCACATGGCGGGGAGGGAACAGATATCGGGCACTCAACCACCTGGCTTGGCCGTTTCTGTCCTATTCCAGGCTGTTTCTCCTGGAATGGGAGAAAGGGAGGGCGGGAGGGTGGGAGTCGGTGGCCCTGCTGTTAGTGCTGGTGTAGGTGGGGGAAAGGTTAATGGTGAGGTGTCCGGATGGAGTCAGTCCACAGTGTTGTATCCATGCAGTGATATTCGTGTAATGGAAGGGATGACAGAGACAGATGCGAGTGGGGGGAAGGTGCTGCATGCAGTAGTGAGAGTGGTGGAGCATGAGCCTTGTTCGTGGTGGAGGGGGGGGGGGGGGGTCGGTGCTGGAACAGATATACAGTGAGTGTGAGGGAGGAGAGAGAATACGGTGACCCTTATCCAGACAGAGTGGGGAAGGTTATTGATGCTTGTCCTGTATTGCTGGACATTTCTTCAGACCCCAGATATTGCACTGGGCTGGGTGGGGAGCTCAGACCATGCTCGGTGGGTCTGGTGGTACGGCTCCCTCTGGGAAGAGAAGGGCCCCCTCTGTAACAGCACATTCACCAGGACCTCTGTGCTGCCGTCGACAAACCGTGGTGTAATTGTCCCTTATCTGCCATGCTCGGGGTAAACTGTACAGGGCAGCGCCAAACTGAGAATGCTCAACCGTGTGCCCATTGGCCTTTTAAAGATGGCACCAATGCCAGGGATCACGGAATATCCAGGGACATCCGGGCAATGATGAGTACTTTGAGGAGAAAGTGAGGTCTTCAGATGCTGGAGATCAGAGCTGAAAATGTGTTGCTGGAAAAGCGCAGCAGGTCAGGCAGCATCCAGGGAACAGGAGAATCGATGTTTCGGGCATAAGCCCTTCCTCAATCCTGAAGAAGGGCTTATGCCCGAAATGTCGATTCTCCTGTTCCCTGGATGCTGCCTGACCTGCTGCGCTTTTCCAGCAACACATTTTCAGCAATGATGAGTATTTCCAGCCATGATGGTTGGGAGAATCGTGCTGATAATGAGTGAGAGGAACACCATGGAGTGGGGTGGGTAGTTAATGAGTTGAGTTCGGTAAGATAGCACCAAGAAGCTAGTTCAGCCTCGTGCAGACAATTCCACTGTCACAATCAATGAAAATGTCACTGAGACAACTTATTGTTAGATTCAGCTCAATGAGTCAAAGACTCTGCTGACCTTACTCCCAGATACAAAGCTGCAGAACAAATACCCATCCAATACACTCCATCATCTGAACTCCCACGGATATCCTGTTCACCCATCATTCCTGGAAACACTGGCTCATGTTACAGGATTCTGTCAAAATGTTTTCATTTAACCATTCTGAAACCTGGGAATACATCCTTTCATAACACTATCTCTAAGTCTCCGCCTCACTGTCTATTTCCCATATCCCTCCCATTTGTTATTGTTTAAACTGATTCCCCCTCCATCTCACTCTCTCGCAGTGAGTTTCACACCCACAGTACCCCCTTGTCATGGCACAATGGAGATATGGAGCTGTGAAATGGATGGGAGCTGCACATCCTGTCACTGTGAGCATGGGCTGCAAGTTTCCCCGTGCAGGGAAGGATCTGACACAGTGTCACTGAGCAATGCACTGGGGTAGTGTACACAGTCCTCCATGAGGGGAGGGCAACTGCTCCTGGTTTACAGATCAATGCACTGGGGTGGGGCACACAGTCATACATGCTGCGAGGGAAACTGTTCCTGGTTTACAGATCAATGCACTGGGGTGGGGTACACAGTCCTACATGCTGGGAAGGTAACTGCTCCTGGTTTACAGATCAATGCACTGGGGTGGGGTATGCAGTCCTACATACTGAACAGGCAGGAGGCTGGAGGAACACAGCAAGTAAGGCAGCATCAGAAGGTGTGCAATTTGACATTTCCGGTGTAACCCTTCTTCAGGGCTCCAGCAGAAGGGTTACACCCGAAACCTCGACTTCTCCACCTCCTGATGCTGCCTGGTTGGCTGTGTTCTTCCAGCCTCCTGCCTGTCTACTTTGGATTCCAGCATCTGCAGTTTTTTGTCTCTATCCCAGCTTCTCATACTCGACAGATGGTTTAAAGATAAATGTCCTTATCTGATCTGTGCAGTGTTCCACTCTGGACAGATTGCTGGTTTGTACTGAGCAGTACACTGGCCTGGTCTACACAGTGTTCCATGGTGAACAGATATCTCCTTTGGGTTTGTGGTGTCTGGGCTGGTTCTGTGAGGTGGATTGAGGATGTGCTCTTTCTGACCCTTTCAGCTGATCTGGCAATGTCTTAAGTTCCCATTCCTGAGATTAGACCCTCTGTGTCTCACTCCATTAATGTTACGTTGTGCCCAGGCACAGTACAACATGTTGGTGAATACCCACTGTCCTGGCAGCAGCCACAGCCTCTTCATTCAGAAACAGACAGCCATTCACATTGTTCTCGGGTCTCCACGGAGAAAGGAATGATCGCCTTTCAAATAAAGGCTGACCCTTTGGTACAGTGGTCAAAACATCCTCCCCCTCACCCAGTCCCACCACCAACCAACCACATCAAAATATCCGGTGTGCACTGAGAGCAATGGGGCCACTGGGGACATCAGGGAGCAGACCATCTGAGAGATAGGGCCACACTTCCCATGTCTGGACAGGTCAAAGTGAGTATAGATGGTATCAAAAAGTCCTGTAATCCCTCTCCATTTCTGTAATACGCAGCCTGTTATTCTCCCTGAAAACAAAATCACAGGTTCACAGTTCCCCACGTTATATTCGATCTACCAAGTTGTTGTCCATTACTTATCCATTTACAGATTCTCTGTCTCCCTTGATAACTTCAGTTCCTCTCGATCTTAGTGTCATTTTAAATTAGGTTTGAACTTGTTTGTTTCATTTCTGGAAACCATTTGTATAGTTTGCAAATATTTGAGGTCCCAGCACTGGTCACTGTGTCACTGCAGTCGTTAATTTGTGTTAAACTGATAGAGACTGATTTCTCCCTAATTTATACCAACCAACCACATCAAAATATCCGGTGTGTACTGAGAGCAATGGGGCCACTGGGGACATCAGGGAGCAGACCATCTGAGAGATGGGGCCACACTTCCCATGTCTAAACAGGTCAGAGTGAACCCTCCAGTATAGATGGTATCAACAGGTCCTGGAATCCCTCTCCATTTCTGTAATACGCAGCCTGTTATTCTCCCTGAAAACAAAATCACAGGTTCACAGTTCCCCATGTTATATCCGATCTACCAAATTGTTGTCCATTACTTATCCATTTACAGATTCTCTGTCTCCCTTGATAACTTCAGTTCCTCTCGATCTTAGTGTCATTTTAAATTAAGTTCGAACTTGTTTGTTTCATTTCTGGAAACCATTTGTATAGTTTGCAAATAGTTGAGGTCCCAGCACTGGTCACTGTGTCACTGCCGTCGTTAATTTGTGTTAAACTGATAGAGACTGATTTCTCCCTAATTTATTCCTGCTCATTGCTCAGTAACCCGCCCTCCCCGTATTCCTGTGTAGCACCTTTGAAAGGCTGTATCTTCCCTCCATTTTTTGTGTAACAGGTATGAGAGACTAAAGGATCTGCTCCAATCGCTGAGTAACAGCCTCCAATGGCCGAATGGCCACATTCTGTTCCTGTTTAAAACTCTTGTTTTTTTTTAGTGAACATGATGTTTCACACTTCAGTTTATTTTTTTTGTGTGCTTATTTTTCCCCAGCATCCATGGTGTGTGTGTGCAGGTGTGAGGCACAGTGAAAGACTTAAGGTGCACGAATCTTTATTCAGTTTTCACCACCAGGAAGGAAAGAAACACCGAAGTGGCCAGTGACAAGCAGTGCCCTTCACATCAAAGGGCAATGCTGTGTGAACAAACAGTGAAGGGGAGGGGCAGGGATTAAATCAAAATAGTGTTGGAGGGGGAAATAATGCACTCCACTCCATGCGGTGCAACTCCAGGGTGTTTGTGGACACCGCGTGCTCCTTCTCCAGAGACACCCGGGCTCTAACATAACCGTGGAAGAGGGGCAGGCAGTCGGCCCTAACGACCCCCTCCACGGCCCGCTGTCTGGACCGGTTTATGGCCAGGTTGGCCAGGCCCAGGAGCAGACCCACGAGATGGTCTTCAGAGCTGTTCTCCCCCTTCCGTACCGGGTGCCCGAAGATCAGGAGCGTGGGACTGAAGTGTAACCAAAAGCAGAGGAGGAGGTTTTTGACAAAATCACAAAGGGAGTGCAAACGCCCACACCCAATATACACATGGTCCACGGACTCCACAGCACCACAGAACAAGCAGTTGGGCTGGGAGTCCATGATCCATCGCAATCTGCAGTTGCAGGGGATCGCTGCGTGCAACACTTTTCACCCCAGATCCCCGAGAGAAAGGGGGAGGACTCCCACGTAAAGAGCCCTCCACTGGGGATGCCCACGCCCGGTGCCAAACGGGCACGCCAAGGCATGTCCGGGCAGTGGATGAGGG
>NW_025212338.1:0-2829 GCF_004010195.1 Chiloscyllium plagiosum | reverse complement strand
CACGTCCCCGACCCTGGTCACCCTCGCTGCCACGGCCCTCCCTCCGATAGCCACTCGAACCCGCGAGTACGGACGTGCGGATTCCTGAGCAACGGCTCCCTGACAACAGCTGCTAATCCTGCCGGAGGGCAGGCGCGACGCGATTCGACCATGTTCCATGGCGGGCACTAGCTGGTTTATGACCAGCACTCGACTCCTGTAAGATAGCACGCGGAGCAGTCCTGTCCAGCTGCCTAGGCGAGCTGAGACTTTGGCCTCCAGCTCCTGCTAGTTGGCTGGCCAGGATTCCTCAACCGGCCTGAGGTAGACTCCCAGGTAGACGAGATGGGTGTATTTTAGCTGAACCCCCGTAACTCCTCCGGCTGAGAGTCCATCCGCCACGGACCGACCATAGTCGGGAACATTTGGCCCAGAAGATCCGGGCGAAAGACGCTACCGAGTACATGGCCTTGCACTCGCACATCCTCCCCAGGTCAGCCGGGTCTCTGAAACTGAAGAGCACATCGTCGGCATAGGCCAAGTGGACCAACCCCGTGCCCGCGCCGCGCAGAACGAGTCCTGACAAACTCCTCCGCAAGAGACGCAGGAAAGGCTACACGCACAGGGAATACAGCTGGCCGGACATGGGGCAGCCTTGCCGTACTCCTTTCCCGAAGCGAAGGGGAGCCGTCAGGGACCCGTTAACTTTAACCAGACACTCTGCGGCGGCGTATAAAAGTTGGATCCAGGCGACGAACTGGTCGAGACACAGGAAGGCGCTCTGCAGAGCAGCCCGTCGACAGAAATGGATCAGGTCCCATGACACGACACGATGTTGTCGTGTATAAAACTCTGGATGGGCTGAATAGCCTGCTTCAGTACAGGTGTAGTTGGAAATGGTGCAGAACTTTTTGCAACCATCAGTAACAGCCCACTTCTGACTTTACGATGGAGGGAAGGCCATTGATGCTGCAGCTGTTGCTAGCCCACATTGCCTCATGGATGCCCAGTTTCCATGAGCTCGGTCCTTTAGAAGCATGAGCTGAAAATGTGTTGCTGGAAAAGCGCAGCAGGTCAGGCAGCATCCAAGGAGCAGGTGAATCGACGTTTCGGGCATGAGCATTCCTGAAGAAGGGCTCATGCTCGAAACGTCGATTCTCCTGCTCCTTGGATGCTGCCTGACCTGTTGCTCTTTTCCAGCAACACATTTTCATCTCTGATCGCCAGCATCTGCAGTCCTCACTTTCTCCTTTAGAAGCATGTCCTACTTCACAGGAGGGAGTGCCACATAACACAGGGGACAGGATCTTCAATATGAAGCTGAGACTTTCCGTCCACCAGGACTGTGTGCTGGCTGCTCCTTCAGATACTGTTAGGGACAGATCCATCTGGGAGAAGGGATTTGGTAAGAATGTTTCCCTCTTGTTGGTTCCCCCATCACTTGCCCCACTCTGGCTGCTGTGTATGTGAGGTTTCTCCCTGCTCAGTCAGTGGGGGGCCTATGGGGACACTCTTTGTGATGGGCATTGAAGTCCCACACTCGGAGGACGGTCTCTTTCCTTATCACCCTCAGTCCTTCCTCTGATTTGTGTCAACATCAAGGGGAACTGAGTTATCACCGAGGGGCAGGTGAGGGGCAGGAAATATCCATCCTCAGGCGATTTCCTTGACCATCTGTGAACTGTTACCATGAGCCTTCCTGGGTTGTGGAATCAATGTTGGGGAATTGCAGGGTAACTCCTTCCCTGACTGTATCCCAGGGAGTCACTACCGCTGGTGGGTCTGTCCTGTTGGTGGGACAGGATATACCCAGGGATGCTGATCGGGCTTCATGAAACATGACCCATCAGGCCTGGTCCCGTGAGTATGACGGTGTCAGACTGTTTCCTGACTGGGAGTGTGGTGCTGAAAAGCTCAGCAGGTCAGGCAGCATCCGAGGAGCAGGGGAATGAACGTTTCGGGCATAATCCCTTTTTGAGGAATGAGGATTGTGGGCCGGGGGGCTCAGAGATAAATGTCTGGGGACAAGGGCTGGGGTTGAGGCTGGGGGAAAGGGAGCTGGGAATGTGATCGGTAGATGGGTCTGGGGGAGAGATGACAGGTCAGAGAGGAGGGTGGAGTGAATAGGAGAAAAAGGTGATGGAGAGGTCAAGGAGTTCTCCGGAAGGTTCTGTCGCCAACATTCTATAACTGACATTCCCCGGAACATTCCGTCCCAAACATTCTATAACTGACAGTCCCTGGAACGTTCTGTCCCTGACATTCTAGAACTGACATTCCCCGGAACGTTCTGTCCCCGACATTGTTTGTGAACGGCCGGACGTCAGTGAATTGAACAAACGATAAGATCCCGATGGAAGAGATCCCGTTCCAGGGAGAAGGAGACACTTCTCCGGAGGCCCTTCAGGCAGTTTAAGGGGTGAATACGTTTTCCATGTGTTTACATTTCTTCATGACACAGGATCGACCACAATTTAGACCAAAATGCAGAGACTGCCAAACTCCGTTAGTCTTCAGGAAACTGGGAGAGAATCCTTCAGGACAGGAACGTTTCCACCCTCCGTATTAGGAACTGGGAAGGAGTGACCTGTGTCTGCTCTCGAGTGATCGAGTGTCTGGGAATGTTCTAGAAACCATCTGTCCTTATGGATGTGTCTCTGTGTGTTTGGGGAGGGATAGTTTCTTGTGGTTTATGTCACATTTTTGTCAGTAATTCCGACATTCCCAGTTGTTATGCCAGCTCCAATTATTTTACAGGGACACATTTGTGAATACAGGAACACATTTGAAAATCTCACTGGGTCCCCAGTCAAACGGGTCCCTTTGTCTCCAGGCTGACGGATAATGGGT
>NW_025212337.1:0-26096 GCF_004010195.1 Chiloscyllium plagiosum | reverse complement strand
AAGGTCTTTTCCCTGGGGTAGGGGAGTCCAGAGCTACAGGGCGTAGGTTTAGGGTGAGAGGGGAAACATTTAGAAGGGACCAAAAGGGCAACTGTCGCACCCAGAAGGTGGTGCGTGTAGGGAATGAGCTGCCAGATGAAGTAGTGGAGGCTGGTACAATTGCAACATTTAAAAGACATTTGGATGGGTACATTATTAGGAAGGGTACATTATTAGGAAGGGTTTAGAAGGATATGGGCCAAGTACTGGCAAATGGAACTAGATTAGGTTAGGTTATCTGGTTGACATTGACAAGTTGGACCGAAGGTTCTGTTTCCATACTGTACATCTCTATGACTCTATGTGATAAATTAAACTAATTGAATCAGAGGCAGATCATGCCTAACATATCTGATAGAATTTTGAGAGGTGCTCAGGTGTGTAGATAAGGGTAACAAGTGATGTAGTTTATATAGACTGGAAAAATACCTTGAACAAGATCTCAAATAGGTAACTCAAAAAGGTAAAAGCATACAGAATCCAGTGCAACTTGGCAAGTTGGGTCTAAAATTGGGTTAATAGTGGAAGACAGAGGGTAGGAATAGAAGGCTGTTCGTTTGACTGGATGTAGTCTCCAGTGGTATAATAGATCTGTGAAGGTGGCAGTACAACGTAATAGACTGGTTAAGAAAGTATATGTGATGCTTGCCTTTATTAGATGCAGAATAAACAAGGATTGCAGATGAAGGGCTTGCGCCTGAAAACGTCAAATCTCCTGTTGCTCGGATGCTGCCTGATCTACTGTGTTTTTCCCAGCACCACACTTTTCGCCTCTTTATTAGCTCATAGCATAGATTATAAGAACAGGGGGCTCATCATGCAATTGTATAAAACTTTGGTGGGTTAGACCACAGGTGTAGTACTGGGTGCAACGGAGGTCAGAATATAGGAAGGATAACGGTAGTCAATTGGGTGTAGAGGAGATTGACTGGGATGTTGCCTGGGATGGAGTATTTTAACTATGAATAGAGAGTAGATAAGTTCAGGTTAGTTTCTTCAGAACAGAAGAAAAGATGGGATAGAAAACAGACATTTATCTGAAATGCCAGTAAGAAGGTGACATAACTTTGAAACGTAAGGTGGGAAGATTTAAAGAAAAAGGCATTTGAGTCAGGAAGCCCAACAACGTTTAAAAATAATATTTCGATGAGTACTTGAAATATCATTATATTCAAAGTTACAGGTCAAGTGTTAAGTGAAACTAGTGTAGATTTAGAGTAGTTTTTGGTGATGCAGACTCAATTGACTGAAGGGCCTCTTTTTCGCTTCCATGATTCTATGAATATTATTTTGATGTACACAATGATCCTCAAGTTCAAAAATGAACGGAAATGTGCCATTTTAAAAACTATTTTCACAATTAAGATAGAACATTAGAAAGCAGCTGAGGTAAGCTGACAATAAAAATAATGGCAGCAGAATGTAGCCAATAATCCTGAAAAAGTGAAATTAGCTTGCCATGGTTGCTTACCTAGATAACGGTTAACAGAATTAGCATGAGACTGAATTCCTGACAGTTTCTATTAGCGTTTTGAAGTAGAGTGGGCATCCTTTTGAGAACACCAGGTGCATTAAGGACTGTTCATTCCCTACGTTTGCATTGTTTTGCATGGTCAAACATTGCAACAGTGTTATGTGACATTCACAATGCAGTTTGTGAATTCCCACTGTGTATTAATCATGAAAGTTTAAATACCAAGAAAAAGTTACCAAAAATCTATTGAAGAATTTCAATTATAACTATTCTTGAGACAAGTCTTATGCAGCAGATCCAATGATATACTTGCATAATCAATTACTTTAACCCCAGAAGTGAAAACCATCAGTGTACGAATTAGGACTTATTACAAAGTCTTAAAATTTAGACTTAACATCAAGATGGCGCAGCAAGAGTTTTCTCCAATATTCTTAAATGTTCCCTCTGACAGGAACCAAGTCATGTTATATATAACATGCTTGGGTTTTTAAAAGGACATTTTACTCTACCCCATTTGAATGGCCAGTAGAGACATGACGTGTCTTATTGGCAAAGTGAGAGGGGTGACAAAATTGATTACACAGCATTAAGCAGCTCATACAATGTATCTGGCCCATTACAGTGTCATTCTAAACTGTCAACTATACAATGTATGTGCTGACTGGGACTGGTTATTCAGTACCGAAGCCACTGGAACTGGGAATACCAAACAATTTTCTCACCAATTTCACCCACCTCCCAACAAACTGGTCACAACTCAACATCCAATCCAGACTTAAGCTTCAAAAAGTATTTTGCCCACCCCAAGACAGCATAGTGATGTTCGGTACGGTTTTTAGCCTACATGCAATTGAAATTCTTTTGCACCCTTGTTGTGGCAAACTCAAAATTGTTTAGAATCATAGAATCCCTACAGTGTAGAAACAGGCCACTTGGCCCAATAAGTCCTCACTGACACTCTGAAGTGTATCCCACCCAGACCCATTCCCCTATTACTCAACATTTCCCTTGACTAATACCCCTAACCTCCACATCCCTAAATACTATGGGCAATTTAGCACAGCCAAGTCACCTAAACTGTACATCTTTGGACTGTGGGAGGAAACCGGAGCGAGGAAACCCATGCAGACACAGGGAGAACGTGTAAACTGCACACAGCCAGTCATCGGAGGCTAGAATCGAACCTGAGTCTCTGGCACTTGAGGTAGCAGTGCTAACCATTGAGCCACAATTTAGCACCCGCCAGTCTACTCGCCACAACGAGAGCTCATCCAAACTTTTGATACCTCTTCCAACATAACCAAAATATAACATCTATTCATATAGACACTTCTGTGCTTGCGTTCTTACGCACTCTTATACCCTTGGATCTCCCGTCAATTCAGCTCTATCCTCCAAAGTTTTCTTCAGATCCCCCTTCTCATTTTAAGTCCATTGCTGAACACTTCTAATTGAAAAAGTAAAGTTTTAATCAATTGTGCTTCTACAAAATGCACAAGATAGTAATGGCATGATATAGTTTGGCTACATCAGCTTACAGCTTTCTTCCTATTCAGGTACCTTTACCAAGAAGCTGCAAGAAACTCTCTTTGATGGCCCCATCAATGTACTGTCCTTAAGCTGCTGCATAACAAAGGTCAATTTTCAAATATTAAGTGACACCCAGCTCCATCTCTTCCTGACTCAATGTTTTCTTAACATCCAGTCATAGACAAGCTGAAAATTTCTCCAATTAAACATTAGAATCACAATCATCTTGCAGTCAACACCACAAACACGAAACACGTTCCAGCGTTTTAACCACGTCACCCACTATCTCAGGCTGAAACAGACTGCTGGCAATTGTAAATATTCCATTAAATTCTGAGCTGAGATCCATCAAGAATTCTTACCATCTATAGGCAAAGTACACTCAACTCTGCCTACCAACGATCATGCCCAAGTCTCCATCAGATTTGAATGTTGCAACGTTTTAATGTGAATGTTCCACATTTCAACACCTTCAGTTTATAAATTGTCCCCCTTCAGCAAAATCCCACTCACCGCTAATCACTCATTTGTGACCCCCACAGATCCAAATTAAAATTTTAATCCAGTTCTAAAATTTTTTATTGCCCCACTGTTGCTTAACAAATCCCCATTCTGAAACTATCCCCTTCATTGTTTGGCATCAATTTTCTAAACAAAATCTGCAATTTTTTGGATTTTTCCAAAGATTTAAAAGGATGACTTAAGTGCAAAAGTTTAAACTGTTCATACTCACTTGACTTGTTTGTTGACAATAATGCCTACAGCATGCTGTGTAACATTATAAATTCTTCCAGTCTTGCCATGGTAACATTTGTGGGGCATACCCTTTTGTACAGTGCCTGTGCCCTAATGAAAGAGAGACCGTTTAGCACCTAATCTGTTCAGTCATGAAGGAGAACTTAATCTATTAAGCATGGTTCAATTAAAGTAAAATAGGTTCCAGACCGCCATTTATTGCCCATGAGGGTGCTGAGCTGTATTCAGTGTCATACAGCACCGAAGAGGCCATTTAGCCCACCAAGTCTGCACCAATCTATATACAAGAATCGCACTTTCCAGCACTTGGTCCATCGAAATGTTATGACATTTCAAGTGCTCATCTACATAGTTTAAGGTGGAGATGATTTTCCCCATAAGTAGCTGTTCCCAGTCTATGCTGGTACGATCTTACCATATTTTAATAAAATCTGTCTTCCACTAATCTAAACCCTGTGTTTTATTTTTGAAGATTCTCTCAATAACAAACAATTTGTAGTGTTGCAGTTGTGATCCCTAAAATGTTCCCACCCACTGCTCCCTCAACTACTTGCCTGGTTTCATGCTGCAAAATCAGGTCAAGCAGTGTGCCATCCCTTGTTGAATCTTCTACGTGTTAATATAAAAAGATCTCCTGAATGCATTTCAAGAAATTCAACCCCTCTAAATTCTTTACACAATGACCATTCCAATTAATATTGGGAAAATTGAAATCTCCTAAATACCCTATTAGTATTGCAGGAAATGCAATCTGAATATAACTGCGTAGAAAGTGACAATAAAACAAAACTTGTGATATAGCAATAATGTCTCTATCTCTGAACCAGAGAATCTGGGTTCAAGTCCCACCTACTCCAGAGGGGTATAACGTTTGGGCTCACTTATGGTGTAACAGTAGTTTCCCTGCCCCGGACCAAGATGCCCAAGTTCTAGTGCCACCTGCTCCATAAGTGTGGAAAAACATCTCTGAACAAGTTGGTTAGAAAAGTAGATTTAACAGGAAGAAGCCAGGAATGCACAACAGGTCAGAATAGAATGAATGGCATGCGTACCTTCCACATATTCAGTGTTAGCTGGAAAGTCCTAACTATCATGTAACATAGGTAAGGACAGTTCTTTAATCTTGCTTCACTTTTAGATGAATTAATCTTGTTTATCTTCAAAGAACCAAACTTTAGAAAACTGCAATTAATGAGGCAATCCTACTTCAACCTCAATCTTTCTCTGCACAAGAAACATATCATGTCGAACGCGAAAAAATCTTATGAAAGGCCTCCAGCAATGTGAAGTTTAAATTAGGACAACAGCAAAGTAAAGGCCTAAGATAAATCATGCTTCTCATGAATATACAATCACCCAAGAGCACTGCTGACAGCAACATAAAACACTACAAAATACACAACTACCTCAAAATTCTCAATATTTATGCTTCAAAAATGATATAGGGAGTGCACTTTCTCAACTTCTGATGCAAACGCGTAAGAGTATAATGTGCAAAAATGCAAAGTTGTTCATTATGTAAGGGTTATCAAAAGAGCAGTACTTAAATGGAGAAACTCTGCAAAAAGCTCCAATGCTAAGGGACTTTTGGTGGGATGGGGTGGGTGTACTTGTACTTTAAACAGAGAAAGCTACCACACATATGCATAAGGTAATAAGAAAGGCTAATGGTACATTGGCCCTTATTTCAAGGGAGTTTGGAGCATAAGACTAAGGATGTCTTCCTGCAACTGTACAAAAGGTGCCGATGGGTCCTCATCTGTAGTACACGGAGCTGTTTTGGCCCTCTTAAAAAGATGATTTCACTGGAGGCCATTCAGAGAAGGCTCATTAGGATGATATGGGTATGGAAGGATTGTCTTATGAACAAAGGTTAAAGAGGTTGGAACTCTACTTACTTTGGCTTATCCTAAGTTTAGAATGAGAGATGATCTAATTGAAATATACAGGATTCTTAAGGGGCTTGAGATAGTAAAGGCCGAGAGAAAGGTTTCTCTCATGGGAGTCTAGGACCAGAGGGCATAGTGTCAAAATAAATGGATGCCAATTTTAAGATTGAAATGGAGGAGGAATTTCTTCTGAGGGTGGAGAGACATTGGAACATCTTGCCACAGAGCCGTGTATACTTAAGGCTGAGAAAGAGATTCTTGATCAGTAGGGGAACTCAAGGGTTACAGGAAAAGGCAGGACAGTTGATGCGAGGAATATGAAATCAGTCATGATCCTACTGAACAGTGGAGTAGGCTCGAAAAATCGAACTGCCTACTCCTTATGGTCTTATAATGGCCACATACCTTAATGTCAACAATATCACCTTTCCTGTAGATACGGAAGTAAGTAGAGAGGGGAACAGGCCCTAAAACAAAACAAATCTATTTTAATTCCAAGTTAAACAATTAAAACTAAGCAGTGCACATTGTTTACCAAAAAAAGCTGCAAATTCTTTATATAGTATCCCAAGGAGACAATTCCAGAAAAATTTTCGAACAGGCAAATCATGCCAGTCAATCTAATTAAACCCTTTGATTAAAAAAAAGCAAAGATTGACGGGAAAGAATGGAAGATGTCCATGTCAGGGATGTGCTCAATCAAGTATCACATAAAAGTCTAAGAAAATTGCAGCTCGTGAAAAGGAAGGCCAGAGTCAGCTTGGGGAGAAAAATCACATTCAGGGCAGAAAACAGCAAGTCATGGTGCATGGTTATTCTCCAGACTTAAGGACAGTGGTGTGCTCCAAAGTTCAATGGATACTAAATCACAGTGAAATCTCAACTTGCCAGATGTCCAAATTTGGAATGATAGCCAAATATAACATAAGTACAGGATGATGCATTTAGCAAAAAATAATCGGATGTACAATGAAGACTGCTGTGATCTTTGATAACATGCTGATCTTTGCAGAGCGTATCAACTGGACCAGGCTTAGGTGACCAGACCTACTCTGTACCCAGCACACCATGAACAATTGAGTTGTGCCACCATTGCTCTCAATTCCTCATGAGTAACCAAGCTCCAGGATTAGTCATGCCTTCCAGGACTACAATGGATATAAAACATTGTGTTTAGATAACAGAATTAGATAAGTTTGTTCAATGTTGCGATGACCCAATAAGAGGTTTATTGAAAAATTCATTAAAATTATTCTTTGAAAAGAATGCTAACTCATTCATACTCCCTAAATAATTCTGGTTTGCTCTCAGTGCCGGTGAAATAAATTGCTCAACTTGCCTCATACAGCAATCATTGGAGTTCAATCATCATCGAGCACCAGATAAAACAGAAATCCACATTACAGCATACCTTAACAGAATATAATAAACCCACTACACTAATATCTTACACATAAACACAAGTGTAATCAGAAAATTGTGAAATTCAACTGCATCCTATAGCCCAGAAGCCAGAGCCTTAAGAAATCCATGCAAATACAGTGCAGTGCAGATACCTGGTTTTCTCAGTTTGCTATCAAAAGCACAATTCAGCCATCAGTATCAACTCGAAGGTGCAACTCGTTCGTTTGCACAAATTGCCTAAATTACTTTATTAGATTCGACTAGCCAAAAAAAATCAATAGAAAGCTGGAACGAGATTCACAGCCCAGGAGTTAAGAAAAAGTACGAGAAAACACTGCAGCTAACATTAATGCAAATTTTAAAAACACCTATGAATTAAGGAATCTCACCATGTTTTCGGAAAGGCCTTGCAAACATATAGCGAGTGCCCCTCCTCTTGCCCCTGGTGTTCGTCATTTTGACCCTTCACTGAAGAAACAAAACCTACAGTTTATTTAGCATTCCGGGGTGGGGTAGGGTCGAGACTCACACAAACCGCACGTAACATGGCGCTGTTACTGAGAGCTCTTTAAAGATAATTGTAACGCAGGAAGCCATTCAGTTCTTCGTGATCGTCCTAGCTCTGACAAGAGCATCTCAGCCAACATTCCCTATAAACCCTGTAGTCTTGTTTTCACGTAAGACAATTACCGTTAGACGATCTTGGTTGAACCTCCCCAAACCACATTCGATAATAGTCTACACCAGATCCAAGTAGGACTCCAGAGAAAAATCAATGACTGATACAAACACGGCTCCTGGCTGTCTCTTTCGCAGCACCTGACGATTAGATCTGGAGTCCCAAACGCTGGGCTACATATCACATTCCCACCACTATTATCTTTATCCCTCTAACGGCAGATGGAATAGTTAATTTCCCTCACATTGCCACATGCCCAGATCTCAACGGCCATGTGGCGTGACTGAGGGTGCGGGAACAATTCAGAGCTCCCGCGTGGAAAAGAGAACGCCTCCCGACACCGTACGGAATTTATTCCCCCACATCCTGCTCTCTAGCACATTATAAGTTGCGATCGGCACACGAAAATCGGTTTTTACAATTTCCTGGGCCTGTTTTTAATGACGGCCCGAGCAGTGCTCCAACAACCCGATACCTACAAGATGGCGGAGCTCGGCGGAAAGAGAGAGGAAGGACCCCAACTGCCTTAACATGGCAATCAGAGCTGTCCAGCCCAGTGCCTGTTCATGAAAAAAATAAAACGTATATTTTATTTAATCGAAAAGGCACATTGTTAAATGAATATCAACAATATATACACGCGTTCAGTGATCGCTTTTAAATTACGGAAGCGAAATGGTTTTGAGGATCCGCAAACTGATAGTCACGTGACTTTTTTCTAGGCGGTGGAATTCTTTGTAAAACTGAGATCATTTTAACACCAGCATTTTAAGTGGAAGCTGATGTAGATTAAGGGGAATCTGAACCTTACAGAAGATTGTGTTGTAATAGTCAATTTGAAGGATAATAAAAGCCTAGATCGGCTTTTTAAACGCCACATGAGGTGATTGGGTGGAGTTTGGAATGAGTCAGTGATTAATTGACGTGGGTTTGGTTTGAGTTCAATTAATCCATACTATAATTTACTTGATAAAGTCTGACCTGTTTCACTCAACTCAGTTCAAAGTATGAATTGTTGAATTAAGATTAGATTATTATCATGGGAATAGTTATACATACAATTATTTAATGTTGCACTTGCATTGTAGAAATGGATAGTTCATACAATGAATTAATGCAAACCTTTACTGTATTTCTAATTGATGAGAGCTAATGTTTCAGAGTTACACAAATCCTGAAATTAACATTGATGATTGTTGCAATCACAGCTGGTGATTATACTTGACAAGTCAGATCCAGAGTGAAATTTGACATCGTGGACCATATTTGTTTTTGCAGTTAGCTACCGTGATTGTTGGTCACCACATATTCACGAGTCTACCAATGTTACTTAACAAGAGAACACTAAGCAAAGCTGTATAAATACACTTCAGAAAAATCTTAACATTAAAAATAAGGTTTCAACCTGTTTCCCGGACTTCGGAATAACGAGGACTGCTGATACTAGAAAGTCAGAGTCCACAAAATGTGGAGCGGAAAAAACACAGGCCAAGCAGCATCAGAGGAGCTGGGGAGTCGATGTTTAAATTCGGGACCTTTCATCAGGTCTGGCCTGATAAAAGCTCCCGACCTGAAATGTCAAATCCTCTGATGCTGCTTGACCTGCTGTGTTTTTTCCGGCTCCATATTTTATCGATTTCAAACTGTTTCCCAGCAACATCCTTTTACAGATAATACAAAAATATCATTCATATAATAAGTAGAAACAATGTTTTTTTAAAAAAAATACATTATCTTTCTTAGACTCCTTACACAGTTATGAATTCTTTCTCAAACAAGACAATATAATTTGCTGGAAAAGATCTGGCAGCATCCGTGCAGAGAAATCAGAATTAACATTTCGCATCCAGTGACTCTTCTCAAAACTGATGTTAGGTGGAAAAAGTTTTTTATGCAGAAGTTAGGGGTGGGGATAAGGAGTAAATGACAGGTGGATCGTTATCCATTCTTTTGTCCAACTGTTCTCTCTTATGAGGTTCTATCTCCACCTATCATTTCCCCCTACCCGATGTTCTCCATTAAAAAAAAAGCAACTTTTTCTAACAACCATCAATTTGGAGAAAGGGTCATTGGACCCAAAAATGTTAACTCTGATTTCTCTGCAGAGATGCTGCCAGACCTGCTAAGTTTTTCCAGCAATTTTTGCTTTTATTTCTGATTGCCTGCATCCATAGTTCTTTCAGTTTTTATTCATTCTTTCTGCCAGCTTGAACCCTTTTTCAATTCTCACAATTTAAAATCTTCTTTACAAGCTCCCTCAATTCGGATGCTTCACAAAATTAAAAACCTTCTGTTGAGTGAAAATTGTTCACCTGCACAGCACTCCTGATTCTTTCAAGCTAAATGTACAACTAAATTAATTCCCCCAGTCCATTTTCCACATTGTTCATAAAGACGGTCATATATATTTTCTAGTCAACCTGTTCAGAGATATTATTATACTGCTGGAGTGGTTGATCTTGAATCTGGACCACCTAGTCCAGAGATAGCGACCACTACAAACCACTAAATGGAGTGATATAAGCATTTCATAAATTAACATCACAAGTCACTTGATTGAATCACATGATTTAGAAATAATGGATTTAGTTAATTGATCTCAATACTTAGTGATCTCTTTTTTAAAAAAGAGTTGACCTTCATAAAACTCTGAGCACAAAATCCACTTGCCTCCATTATAGCTTTTATTTGAATTTTCTCCAAATCACATGAGTACATTTATAAAAATATTTAATTGTTGGTAGGAGAAATCCCAAATGAGCACAATCTGCTCTTTTAAAAGCATAGTCAGTGTTAGGGACCAGAGCAAATCCCTCAAAGTATATTAAGAAGATTGCCTAGACCTTAACTTTTCCTTATTTTAAAGGTAGGTGTAAGGAATCATAAAGGTGTACAGCATGGAGACAGACCCCTCGGTCCAATTCGTCCATGCCAACTAGAAATCCGAACTAAATCTAGTCCCATTTGCCAGCACTTGGCCCATATCCCTCTAAACCCTACCCACTAAATGCTTTAGATGTTGTAATTGTACCAGTTCCTACCACTTCTTCTGGCAGCTCACTCCAAACACGCACCATCCTCTGCGTGAAAAAGTTGCCCTTTAGGTTCCTTTTATACCTTTTCCCTGTCACCCTAAACCTATGCCCTCTGTTCTGGACTCCCTCACCCCAGGGAAAAGACCTTGTCTATTTATCGTATCCAGGCCCCTAATGATTTTATAAACCTCAGCCTCTGATGCTCCAGGGAAAACAGCCCCAGTTTATTCAGCCTCTCCCTATAGCTCAACTCCTCCCACCCTGGCAACATCCTTGTAAATATTTTTTGAACCCTTTCAAATTTCACAACATCCTTCCAATAGGAAGGAAACTAGAATTGCACGCAATACTCCAAAAGTAGCCAATCCAATGTCCTGTATAGCTGCAACATGACCTTCCAATTCCTATACTCAATGCTCTGACCAATAAAGGAAAGTATAGCAAACGCTTTCTTCAATATCCTATCTACCTGCGACTCCATTTTCAAGGAACTATGAACCTGCACTCCAAAGTCTGTTTGTTCAGCAACACTCCCCAGATCCTTATCATTAAGTGTATAAGTCCTGCTCTGATTTCTTTTCCAAAATGCAGCACCTTACATTTATCTAAATTAAATTCCATCTGCCACTCCTCAGCCCGTTGGCCCATCTGATCAAGATTCCATTGTACTCTGAGGTAACCTTCTTTGCTGTCCACTACACCTCCAATTTTAGTGTCATCTGCAAACATACTAACTATGCCTCCTATATTCACATCCAAATCATTTAATTGGTGAAACTAATCAACGTTAAAAAAACGCACTTAACTTTTACACAACATTTAAAATACAGACAAAATAAAAATAAAAGAATTGGCTTCACTGTTGCTCTATCAAAATGCTTTTGTTAATATGAATTTGCTATAACACAATTGATGAATTGGGGACACAGTTTCTATAGCGCGAACTTTTAAAGTGTGTTTTGGTAATAATGCGATTCTGGCCCCATGAGTTCAAATGGTGCTATTATATAATGCAATTTTTAAAATAACATGGGGTTGCACAAGAACGGGACTACAGCATTATAGGAGAATCAACTGTATATTAACTAGTATGGGTTAAGCTAAAAATCACACAACACCAGGTAATAGTCCAACAAATTTATTTGGAAGCACTAGCTTTCGTAGCGCTGCTTCTTCATCAGGTAGTTGTGGATAGCTCCGAAAGCTAGTACTTCCAAATAAATCCGTTGGACTATAACCTGGTGTTGTGTGATTTATAACTTTGTACACCTCAGTCCAACACCGGCGTCTCCAAAGTGTGAAGTAACTGTTCCAATATAGTAACATCCCATAAATACACCATTGGCAAAGGCAAATTCAGGAATAAGAAAATGTTTCACATGAAAATTTAGCAGCAGGAAGAGAACCCCAGCTTTTAGCTGTAACAAAGAGGAATAAGAACTTCCAAATCCAGCTTCAACACCCCAGCAACTGCTGACAGCTAAAACTAAAAATCCCAATTCTGTAGAGGTTTGACCCCACCCATTCAGGCTATTTCTATTGTTCCAACTGTAAAAAAACACAAAGCCTCACAAGCTGTTTACTTTATTGGCTTTGAGCATACCGCTCGTACTTCTGCCTCAACATTTCTTCACAAAAAAGATACAGGACAAAATACACGTCCTAAAGCCATAGTGTCATCACATCAGTCATATGTACACTTTTTAATAAATCATTCTTGGGTGAAAGTTATAACCGGCAAGATCTATTGTAATTCCCGTGTGACCTTTTTGAAAAGCTGTCCTTTGTGGAGAAAGCACTCTCAAACTGCTGGGGAAGGAGTTTCAGGATTTGAATCCAACACTAAACAATGGTAATAAATCAGGATTGTAAGTAATTGGAAGATGATGGTACTCCCATATAGAAAAAATATCATTGAATATTTCTAAGGCAGAGATAAATAGATTTTTGTTAGGCAAGGGAATCAAAGGTTATTGGGGTTGGATCAGACCATGGAATTCAAAACACAAACAGATCAGCCATAATCCTATTTAAGGGCAGCGCAGTGTTGAGAGGTCAAATGTTCTGCTTCTGCTCCTATTTCATATGTTTGGAAATGGCTGGTCTACTTCTCTGGGCAATGGTATCCCCAGCATTTTGATTCACTGGTGATTTCTGTAGATGACATGTAAACATTCTAAAGTGGTTCGTATCATCTTATCAGAGTGGTTCATGCAACGTTCTTAAGAGACTTGACAGATTAGATGCTGAGCAAATGTTTATCTGGCTGGAGAATATAAAATATGGATCACAGTCTCAGAAGAAGGGGGACAGCAGTTTTGGATTGAGGTGATGAGAATTTTTTTCACTCACAGATTGGGAATCTTTAGAATTCTGTATCTGAGTGAGCTGAGCATATTCAGTTGTTTAATATTCTCAAGGCAGAGGTCAATAGATTTTTGCATAGTAAGGGATGTGAGGATAGTTTAGGAAGATGGTGTTGAGGACAATTCTAACATAATATTTTTGTATGCAGGCTCAGTGGGCTCCTATTTGTTATGATACTGTGTTTGTTAAATAGAGATGACCACATGGCCAGCATAATATATCTGCAAATATGTTATGATGATGTTTAGCATAACTGACATCCATATACGGGTGGTGTGGTGTTGATTCATACTTATCTAATCTTTTGCAGTACAGAAGACACATAAAGGTAAGTGTGCAGTTTTAATCTGATTAGGGTTCCCAACCCTTAATGGAATATCTAGATCATTACCTTCAGGAACATTTACACCTCAGTTGAGGTTAAATTTATGCTAAGTTTCTATTTACTTCAACTAATAATGTCATTTTACTGGTTAAAAACCACCCAATATGAAGATAGGGAAGTCTGATCTCATCAACATGATTTGAGTTCAGTAAAGGGTTTGCTAGGCTAATACTTGGAATGAGCAGATTGCTGTATGAAAGGCTAGACATGGTTGCCTGTATCCTCTGGAGTATAGAAGAGTCAGAGGTGATTTAATTTAAACATAAAATATGCTGAGGGGACTTGACTGGGTGGATGTAGAAAATCTAGAACTAGCATCAATTTTGAATCTTTCCCCTTTCACCTTGAACCTGTGTCCTCTAGTTTTGGACTCCTTCCATCCTGGGGAGAGGATGGCTGTTTGTCCTGTTCATGCCCCTCATGATTTTGTAGGTCTGTGGGGCTGCCCCGTCGGTCTCTGGCGTTCTGGGGAGGATGGTCCCGGCCTATTCGGCCTCTCCCTGTGTCTCGGACCCTCCAGACGTGGAAGCATTCTTGTGGATCTTTTCTGGACCCTTTTGGGTTTGGCAACATCGTTCCTGTTGAGCACCGTGTTCCAGGGATGACCTGGCAAATGTCCTGTGCAGCTGCGACATGGATTCCTGGCTGCTGTGCTCAATGTTCTGACCAGTGAGAGCAGGCATGCCAAACGCCTTCTTTGCCACCCTGAATGCCTGCAGCTCCACCTTTGGGGAGATATGGAACTGCACCCCAGGGTCTCTTGGTTCGGCAGTGCTCTCCAGGGCTCTACTATTTATTAGACACAGACTCAACTGCCTTTACCGTACAGAAATAAAGATTTCTGACTTCAGTCGTATGAAACCTTGGTGAGATTTCACCTGGGGCAGAGTGTGAAAACCCCTTTAACTGAGGAAGGAAATGTGAGGGAGTGCAGCATAGGTTCATCAGTCAGATTCCTAGAATGGCGGGACTTTCTTACAAGGTGACATGGGTCCCCATTGAGTTTGTTCAAGCAGAGATCCACAGATTTCTAGATACTCAGAGATCAGAGCACAGGAAAATGGTGTTGAGGAACATATAGACAGGGTGGATAAGAGGATGTTTGATGTGCTTGCTTTCATTGCTCAGTCTGTTGAGTATAGGAGTTGAGAAGTCTTGTTGAGTTTGTATAGGATATTGGTGGGGCCTCCACTGGAGTGCTGTGTCCAGTTCTGGTCACCCAGTTATAGGAAGGATATTGTTGAGGTGGAGAAGATTTAGAGGAGATTTACCAGGATGTTGCCAGGTATGGAGGGTTTGAGTCAAGGGGAGGAGCTGGATAGGCTGGAGCTTTTTTGACTAGAATGTAGGAGCTTCAGGGATGACCTAATAGAAGTTTATAAAATAATGAAGCGTATAGGTAGGGTTAATGGTAGTTGTCTTCTCCCTAGTATGGGAAATTTCAGGACTGTGGGGGCACATTTTTGGAATGAGTGGAGAGAAATATGGAAAGGACATGAGGGGCAAATCCTTTACACAGAGGGTGTTACATATGTGGAATGAACTTTGAAGAAATAATGGGTATGTTCGGTATGGACTGGTTGGACCGAAGAGTTTGTTTCCATGCTGTATGACTATATGACGTGAGAGGTCATAGGTTTAAAATAAGGGTTTTCCCATTTAAGAGAGATGAGGAAAAACATTTCCTCTCAGAGGGTTGAGTATCATTGGAACTCCCTTCCTCATAAGGCAGTGGATACAGGATTTTAAAATATTTTTAAGGCAGAGGTAAATGGATTCTTGATTACCATGTGGATGAAAGATTCTTGTGGGAATGCATGAATGTAGGTTAAAATCACATCAGCCATGATCTTATTGAACAGCAGAGCAGGCTCATTCTTGTTCCTTGTTTGTATGTTTGTATGTTCATCAGATCTGCACTGTCAATGTTGTTTAAGTGAATACCTCATTGCCAGAATTTTTTTTAAACAAGCACCAAAACATCATTTGGTTGGTAGTCAGATGAGTCCACTGGGCTATATACTTTTTGCACGCTCAGAATCTTGTAATCTCTACACACTACTCTTGATGTGCAGTGAGGAAAGGGTATTGCCCATTTTTTTCTGGAAAGTGCCTTCATGCAAAGTGGATCTGGACAGAGATACTTTTGTCATAGTTCATTTCAAGCAACTTTGCAGCATTGAATTCTGCTCAATGGCAGTTCCCAGGGTTGCAGATTAATATAAACAGATGATTGCTGCAGGGGCACAATCAATTTGATGAAAGGCATTCTTTGGTCTGCCCAAAGTCTCATGGTCTCCCAATGGAAAGAACTGTTAATGATTTTGTGTGTTGCAAACTGACAGATTTCAAGGTTCAGGATTAGGTGTTGAGGGTCACATTCAAGATGGGGCAGCCATCACAGTGGTTCAGTTGGAAAAAGCCACTGTCTAAAGACTTGCAGCATAGTATTGCAAGAAGTTCAAAACTATGTGAACCCCCTTGCACTTAAGCACCACAGACTATGACATGAACTGTAATTGTATATTTTGGATCAGTGGTGCTGGAAGAGCACAGCAATTCAGGCAGCATCCGATGAGCAGCAAAGTCGACGTTTCGGGCAAAAGCCCTTCATCAGGAATAAATTGTCAGGTATAGTGAGTTACTTCATGTATTGTTATTGAAAGGAACTGGGTCTTTTATGGTGCAGTGATAATACCTTTACTTCTGAGCCAGGAGACCTGCGTTCAAGTCCCACCTCTCCAGCGGTGTGTAGTAACATCAC
This sequence comes from Chiloscyllium plagiosum, assembly GCF_004010195.1. Taxonomy (NCBI): domain Eukaryota; kingdom Metazoa; phylum Chordata; class Chondrichthyes; order Orectolobiformes; family Hemiscylliidae; genus Chiloscyllium; species Chiloscyllium plagiosum. Next base: position 9,771 of record NW_025212337.1, on the reverse strand, counting down.
TGAACAGGTTGATTAGAAAATATCTATTGAAATGAATTAATTGTTTTGTACTTTATGTACCATCAAATCTGAGCAGTTGTGTAATGTATTTAAATAAATGTTATGGAAGACAAGCCTCTTCAGAGAAATAAAACTTTTCCTTCTTTTCTCAGCTGACCAACTGCACTGACTTTCAGCTGCGTCTTCCATATTTTTGTAGTGTTTCTGTTCTTTAAATAATAAGCATCGAAAAGCCAGGGAAGGAAACATTGGAGACCAAGAAAACACATTTTTGGAAATTTGTGAATTATAGCCAAATATCTTGAAATGCTGCAGAGAAACCATTTTTACCAACAGATCATTTTTAAAATTGAAGTATCAAGAGTAAAGATTTATGTTTAGCTATTTTGTGATCTATCATGTCAGCCAGAAAAATGCACTTGTTTTTACTGTAGCGATTGAGCAGCTGCTGCAAGCAGAGAGAAAAGGAGTGCTGGCCCATTTCCCCGTCATTGAAGGAAGATGGTAGGAACCTTTGTGGCACAGGGACATTGTCTCTGGGCCAGAATATCCAGATTCAAGTCCCATGTAGGAGGAAATTACTACAGATGCTGGAATCTGTGCTGAAAACAACAAATACTGGAGATCACAGTGGGTCAGGCAGCATCCAAGGAGAAAGCAAGCTAACATTTCTCATCTAGATATCTCTTCATCAGAGCTGAAATGAAGTGTAGAGGGGGCAGTTATTTTTCGGGGTGGAGGGGGAGTCTGGTGGTGGGGTGTAGAGTGCTGGTGGAAAAAAGATGTTGATAGTTCAGAATGAATCACAGCACAAACTGGAGGAACAACATCTCATCTTCAGACTCAGCACTTTACAGCCTTCTGAATTTAATATTGAGTTCAATACCTTCAAATTGTGAACCAACTCCCATTTCTTCCCTTTTAGCTTTACTCGATATGTGCTTTGTCACGATGTCCTCTCATCCCTCCCCCACCCCAGTGGGACTGTCTTCTCTTTCCAGTCTGGAGTTAGTCACACAATTGTTCTGCCACTGTCACATTCCGATCATTTAATCTGAACTTTTTTTCTCCACCACCACTTTACACTCATCACTGCCACCCCTAACTACAGCATAAATGCTGCCCCCTCCACACTTCACTTCAGCTCTGATGAAGCATCATCTTGACTTAAAACATTTGCTTGCTCTCTCTCCATGGATGCTGTCTGACCTGCTGTGCTCTCCAGAATTTGTTGTTTTCAGTTCAAGTCCCATATGCTCCACAGCATGTTATGACAGCATTTGAAGAGGCTATTTCAAATTTTTTGAAAGGGATATTGTGGCTGCATCCGAAGGTCTTAACATGTCAAAACATCTTGATGAAAGAAAGCTGTGCTATATTGAGGTTGGTGAGAGGAAGCTGAGGCCATCACCAGAAGCAATGCCTAGCCAATGTGAATGAAAGCCAAAAGGTATCTCATGATCTTGTTAAGTGGGAGATGAAAAGCTATAAATCTTTATACATACCTACAGTTGTTTACAGAGGCCTTAGCAACAACCTAGGCTATAATATCACAAAATGTCACTTTCATTTAAATTGTATAACTTAAGTTTGGAAAGTCTTCCACCCAGTTGGGCACAACTCTTTCATCACTTACATATGTACACTTCATACAAGTCATTGGTATTCTGTTTGTGGTTCACTAGAACCATAAATAGAACACAAGGTAGATGGAGGGTAAATTTAACAGGGAATACTTTATTGTGCTTTCTCTTAGCTCCATAGCCAATCCTTGACTTCCCTTTAGCACCTGCCTCTGGGTTATAGAGTCATAGAAACAGATCCTTTGGTCCAACTTGTCCGTGCCAACCATATATCCTAATCTAATGTAGTCCCATTTGCCAGCATTTGGCCCATATTCCTCTAAACCCTTTCTTTTCATGTACACATCCAGATGTCTTTCAAATGTCATAATTGGACCAGCCTCCACCACTTCCTCTGGCAGCTCATTCCATACATGCACCACCTCTGCAAGAAAAAGTTGCCTGTTAGGTCCCTTTCAAATCTTTCCCTTCTCAGCTTAAACCTATTTCCTCTAGTTTTGGACTCCCCCACCCCAGGGAAAAGACCTTGACTATTTACCCTATCCATGCCCCTCATGATTTTAAAAACATGTTCTGGATGATGTCAGGTTTCCCAGTGTTGTTGGAATTGCACCCATCCTGGCAAGTGGGGAGTATTCCATCACACTCCTGACATGAACACACTGCCAGCTGCAGGATTCCTAGCCTGTGACCTGCCCTTGTAGCCTCAGTATTTATGAGGCTAGTCCAGTTCAAGATCCAAATCCAGGAGCTAACTGATGAATGGGAACCTGTAAATTCCCCTTCAACTCAGTCACCATCTGACTTGGAAATATATATTGCCTTCCCTCTATATTACTTGTCACAATCTTAAACTCCTCTCAAAAATAGCATTGTGGCTATACCTACAGCAAATGAACTGCAAAGGTTCAAAGTGGTTCAAAAATCATACTCTCAGGGCTATTAGGGATGGGCAATAACTCCCGGCCCATGCCAGAGATGCTCATATTCTATTAATGAATAAAACAAAAATAGAAATTGCACATTATTAACATCAGTCTATGTAAGCAGGTACGTAGGGAGAAATAATACACAATTAGAGTGAATATTTCTGGTAATAAAACAACTGGTTGGGGTTTTGATTTTGTCTAGATAAACCTGGATGAGTTTCTAGTCCACAGAATTTTTGTCCATTTCAGGCAAAAAATAGACAATGCAGTGATAGTCTTATCGTCAGGTCTTAAATTAGGGACAGAGGAAAATTTCAATTTCAACAGTATATTGTGAAAAGAAATCAAAAATTCTGGTAGATTTGTTTGTTTTCTATAGTTGGACATTAAAACCAATGATCATATGGATTTGAGGGAACTCAATGCTAATTACTTGTCTTTGATCTCAGTCTGATTACTTCCATAGAATCCCTGCAGTGTGGAAGCAGACCATTTGGACCATTGAGTCCACACCGCCCATCTGAACAGCCTCCCAGCCGGACCCACTCCCTGTAACCCTACATGGCTAATCAACCAAAATTCCAAATCTTTAGACTGTGGGAGGAAACTGAAGCACCCGGAGGAACCCACACAGACACGGGGAAGAATGTGCAAACTCCATACAGACAGTCATCTGAGGCTGGAACTGAATGCAAGTCCCTGGCACAGTGAAGCAGCAGTGCTAACCATGGAGCCCACCATGTCGCCCCATTCTACACTTGCATAGGGATAGTCAGTTCCAAAAAGAATGTTAGCCTATGAAGGTGTGTTTTGACTAAATTTCTGCTATTACACTATGTAAGAATTTAATAGTTTCCTTGGATCATGATAGAAACTAAAAGTGAGTACAAGCTGCAATGTGACGAAAATATGCACCACCAAAGAAAAGGCACAGAAATGGAGTTTAGGACGTGAATGTTATGCTGTTACATATATTGTATCCCCAGGGTCTTTAGCATTTCTTCACAGACACTTCACAATGTTGAACAGCTAAATATTACGGATCCAAACCCATTAAAATCAGCAGCAAGTGCAAGTCATTGCGATTACTACAGCCACTAAGAATATTACAAAATAGTACTAAAGCGCTCAGAAACATCAACCATTGAATGGTTTGGCAAAATTCATGAGGGCAACGTTTTACTAGCTTGTTTAACAACTTTATTGAAACATTAAATTTCAATTAAGTAATAGCATAAGGGTTTTGACAACCAGATGTTTGAATTTTTACCTCTTAATATTTTTATATTAAACTTTATTGTGATTGTGCACTGAGTTTGTAACTGGTACTGTACATGGTTAGGGATCACATGCAGTGCTGAAGCCAACACCATTCATAAATTGACATTATTAAAGGAGTAGAATATCTTGACACTATCAGTACAACCAAATCAAACTATTTAAATTCAACTTAGACTTTGTCCAGCTGTACTGCAACCCATTCTGATGTTATGAGGTCAAGAGTCAGTGCACTTTTATGTGACTCTGTTCAATTATCTGTTGTTCGATTGTATATCAGGCCCTTTCACTTTGCCGTAGTAGATGTTAAGCATGATTTTCCCAATCAGATTTAAATCTCAGCATGGTGTTTTCTAAGTTATTACCCCCCAGCAAATTGTGCATGCATTCACCAGGGAGGATGAGGATCCATGACTCACTTACTTGTGGTATCTGTCATCTACACTGGTAATTCAGGGACAGATCTAGCTGGTGGAGATTGAAATTAACTTATCATTTAAGCCATTAGTTCGATCTTCTTTCTAAACACGTTCTGCTCAAAAAATGGATCTAACTCGCTGATTATGATGGGGCAATGTCTGGCCTTTACTTAACAGCTGATCAATAATATTTCTCCTTAACCATTGAGGTTAAGGGTTGAGGAAGAAACACAAGGGAACAACAAAGACAGATAAATATAAATGAATAAAATAGAGTTAGAACAGGTGCAGAAAGTCTCTAACAACAGTTGATTACCTGCAGGAATGGGATAGAACACCAAAAGTTGATCTTGATATGCACCAGCGAAGGTGGTTGGCATTATCTTAACAATGCTTAGCGCCTAAAATGGCACTTATATTTTTGGGTTGTCAAATTTAATTTGTAGGCATATGTTTAATAAACAATGAATGAGTGGAAAAACAATACAGCCAGTTATAGCCATAGAGTCATAGAGTAATTTAGCATGGAAACAGGCCTTTTGTCCCAAACTGGTCCATGCTGACCATGGTGACCACTCTGCTAATTCCAACTGCCCATATTTGGTCCACTTCCCTCTAAACCTTCCCATCCATGTACCTATTTAAATGTTGCTATTGTACCTGCCTCAGCCACTTTCTCTGATAACCCTTTCCATTATGCTGTTACATATACCGTATCCCCAGCGTCTTTAGCGTTTATTCACCACTCTCTGCATGAAGAACCCTCAGGTCCTTTTTACATCTTTCCCTTCTCACCTTAAACCTATGCCCTCTCATTTTCAATTCACCATCCCTGGGAAAAAAAAACTATATGCATTCATCCTATCTATGCTCCTCATGATTTCATACACCTCAATAAGGCCACCCCTCATTCTCCCATGTTCCAACGATGAGTAGTTATTGACAATTTAACCAAGAAGGAGTTTTACCATCAGCAAATTCCCCTCCAAGCCTCTTACTGTCCTGACTTGGAAATATATTACCATTCCTCCACTGTCTCTTGGGCAACATCCTGGAATCCCCTCTCAAAGGGCAATGTGGGTCAACCTACAGCACGTGGATTGCAGTTGTTTGAGCAGGCAGCTCACCACCACCTTCTCAAGGGCAACGAGGATTGGGCAATAAATGCTGGCCAGCCAGCAATGCCCACGTCCCATGAATGAATAAAAAAAAGCTATTGTATGTTTACTGGGAACTCAGCTTCAGAACTAACTCCAGAAAAAAAAAATCCAGCTTCCTTTCTTTCATGTTAACCAGGAGAAACATCACCAATATAACAAAGACATTAGCAGGGTCACTAATAGAGAAGGCTTTCCAGAGCAGTTTTGAAATTTCTGATATTGCTTGATTCCTGTGCTAAAGCTTTGGGTGATGGGTTTATTTCAGGTAACAACTCCCATTGGATATTGTCTAATAATGGTGTCACAGACTTGATACAATCAGCCCATCTTTCTTCTTGATCAAGTTAAAAAATGCAAAAAAATTCTGTAGATGCTGGAAGCAAGAAAAAAAATCACAAAATGCTGGAATTTTCAGCACTGTCAGTAGGTCAAGCAACTTCATTGAAAAGAACAAATATGTTAATGTTTCAGATGCTATTACATTCTTCACAGAGTCCATGTCTTTTTTTTTAAAGAAATACAAAATCCCATTTATTTACTGAAAGAATGGAGCCACACAAGATTCAATTATTTAAAGCAAAAGAATTTTCTCTGCAAGGGTCAAAGAAAGCAACCACTAAATACGTTCTTAGCTCATCGCCTACACTCCCATCCAAGGCCAACATAGGTTAAACATGAAACATTGTGGTTGATTATAAAGCATGAGCTACACGTGAATTGGAAGTTGCAACCAAGACAGATCTAACGCATTGACTCAACTGTCAACATAGCATATAGGTCATTAAACTTAGTACTAAAGTCCTTAAAATCTATGTTCGCCTAGCAAAAAAATATACTTCACTCCTTCTAGGAGCTAGCTGGATCTCCACATGACAGCAATGTAAAGGGTACAGTCTTCCTCAAAAATGACACGTCTGCAGAGACTCCTGAACTACATATGGACGGCCCAGAACTCATGTGATTGTGTTTCATCAGCTTGCTTATCCTTCACCATTGGACTCATCAATTTCCAAAACTGAGCTGAAATGGGTCAGCATCAGTTTATATAGCTCCCACCAGTTATGCAAAAATCTCTCCCCAGCCCAGGGGCAATGAGGTCTATTGTGCTCTTACCACAGCCTGATTTATGTTTCATTCGGCAATGCTGGTGTGCGACACTCTCAAGACCACCTTCCATTAAAACACCTCTCAAGGTGGAGTAGCTTCCCATTGAATCGGTTTAGTCATTGTGGAGCTGGCGCTATGATAGGCAGAAGGTGGCCTTGGATGGGAGTGTAGGCGATGAGATAAGAACGTATTTAGTGGTTGCTTTCTTTGACCCTTGCAGAGAAAATTCTTTTGCTTTAAATAATTGAATCTTGTGTGGGCTCCATTCTTTCAGTAAATAAATGGTTCCTTAGAAACAAGTTTCCATTTTTAGTTGGTGTCTGAAGATTGTAAACCACAGATTCCTTTATTTTATGGAACAGCATTCAACATTTTACAAGTTTTGGTAGACAAGGAAAATGTTATCTATAATTAAGAACAGCACTGTAACTACTAGGTATGCTCATTATGTATTCCTTGGAATTTGGAAGATAAAGCAGTGATTTTATCAAAGTTCAATAAATTAATGAGAACCGATTAAGGTAGAGGTACAGGTTAGGGGAAGCTAGGACCGAGAGACATAGCCTACAAATTAAAGCCAGACTTTCCAGGACAGTCACATAGATGGGTTAACTCCAGGAAAGCTAAGAGAGGTAGGCAGCTAGTGCAGGAGTCTTTTGTGGATATTCCCATTTCAAACAGGTATGTTGTTTTGGAAAATGTAGGGGGTGATGGATTCTCAGGGGAACGTAGCACGAACAGCCATGTTTCTGGTGTTGAGACTGGCTCTAATGCAATCAGGGATACGTCGGCTTCCAAGAGATCAATTGTGTTCGGGAATTCTGTAGTCAGAGGTACAGACAGATGTTTCTGTGGCCAGCAGAGAAAACGCAGAATGGTGTGTTGTTTCCCTGGTGCCATGATCAAGGATGTCTCAGAGAGGGTGCAGATTGTTCTCACGGGGGAAAGGGGCCAGCAGGAAGTCATTGTCCACATTGGAACCAACGACATTGGAAGGGAAAAGGTTGACACTCTGAAGGTTACAGAGAGTTAGGCAGAAATTTAAAAAGGAGGTCCTCAAGGGTAGTAATATCCAGATTACTCCCAGTGCTACGAGCTAGTGAGGGCAGGAATAGGAGGATAGAGCAGATGTTCATTGAGAGAGTAATATTTTCCAGGACAGCAAGAGAACCCCTCTGCTGTTATATGAATAGCACTGTGACAGCTTCAACTTTCACCAGACAGGGCCCACAGTCATAGAGACATACAACACAGAAACAGACCCTTCTTCGGTCTAACCAGTCCATGCCGAACATAATCCCAAACTAAACTAGTCCCACCTGCTTGGTCCTGGCCCATATTCCTCCAAACCAATTCCCATTTATGTATCCATCCATTGCAATTGTACCCTCATTCACCACTCCCTCAGGATGTTCATTCCACACAGGAATGACCTAGTGTAAAAAATTTCCTCATGGTCTTTTTTAAATCTCTGTCCACTCACCTTAAAAATGTACCCCCAAGTCTTCAAATTCCCTATCTTAGGGAATAGACAACTAATATCAACTCTATTTATACCTCTCATTATTTTATAAATTTCTGTCTGGTCATTTCTCAACCTCCTACACTCCAGTCAAATAAGTCCCAGTGTATGTTCATAACTCAACCTTTCCATATTTGACATATTTTAAAAAACTCATACTGTTTCATTTCGATATCACTTACAAATTTAGACTTCAAAGTTTATTTTCTCCCTCATACTTTTTTGGAAGGGTTTTGTATGTTTAAAAAAAAACTCCCCAATCCTGTTTACCAGCAATTTTAAGACACATTCAAATGTTTTTTCTTTCAACCTGATGCTATCTTTAGCTTTCCTCAATCATGGCAACCATCCAAAATTACTTGATGCCTGGTTGAATCCACATGTTTTAGAAGACTGTGCCACTCAAGAGACTATGAATTTTTCTTTCAGGCTACCTCTTCTTGTAATTTAGGGTAGTCAGAATAGCAGAGTGTCAGCCATGATTAATATGGTGCATTTTTACATATCCTCATTTGATGAGGATATGTAAAATGCAGAGGGAGCGAGAGCGCGAGAGATTGACAGACATAGGGGTGAGAGACAGACAGACAGAGGCAGAGGGAAGGAGTGAGAGCGAGACATAGAGAAGGAGCGAGACAGACAAAGGGGAAAGGAGCGAAAGCAAGAGAGAGGGACACAGAGGGAAGGAGAGAGAGACAGAGAGACACAGAGGGAGTGAGAGAGCACGAGCCAGACACTATCCCAATGTAATCCGAGTTGCTTGCGATTCTCCATAATCTTAAAATTAAAACTTTGCTGCTTTACCTTAATTCACATCAAGTTCCAAGCCAAATAACCTCCAAATGAAGAAATTGCCAAATAAGGTTGTAACATTCACTTTTAACATGAATCAAATTCACACAAATGAATTTTATTTCAACTATGAAGAATTTTACTTTATCTCAACTATTTGAAGTTACAACCACAAGCATTTTCATTACCCTTGACATGACAATGTCTTCAGCAAGTCTCTTACTGTTCCTAACAAGCTAGAAAAAACCTGAAGACTTTGAACCTCATCATTGCAGAAAGTTAAACACAAAGATCTAGGATGAGGTGAAATAAAAGAAAATTTACACTATGTAATTAAAGAACAAAGAACAGTTTACCTTGGGAACAGGCCCTTCGACCCACCACTGCATCAACACATGACTATTTCCTGAACCAAAAACTTTTGCTTTTATTATTTCGCTCTTTATTTCTTGCCTATTCATGTATTGGTCCAGATGCCTCTTAAATGCTGTATTCTGCCACCTCCTCCTGCAGTGCATTCCTGGCACTTCACACCCTCTGCATTAAAAAAAACTTGCCTCTCCCATCTCCTTTAAAACGTTCCCTATTTTACCTCAAGGCCATGTCCCCTAGTAACTGACATTCTACCCTGGGAAAAGGACTCCATTTGATAAGTGCCTCTCAATTTTGTAAACTTCTATCAAGTCATCCTTCAACTGCCAATGTTGAATTGAAAACAAACCAAGTTTGACCAATCTCTCCTCATAGATAATAACCTCCAAACCTGGCAATTTCCTGATAAAAAGTCAGCAAGTGTGATGCTGGAAAAGTACAGATCAGCCAGCATCCGAGGAGCAGGAGAGTCGTGATTCCAATTTAAGTCCTTTGATCTAGCATTTTTATACCCTCTCCAAAGCCTCAATTTTTCTGGTAGTGTGGCAACTAGAAATGCAAACAGTATTCCAAATGTGGCCTGAAGTTGTACGCAGCTGCTACATGACT
>NW_025212336.1:14467-26094 GCF_004010195.1 Chiloscyllium plagiosum | reverse complement strand
GCCTCACTTTCTCTCTCGCCCCTCTCTCTCATTATCTCATCCCGTGTCTCTCTCTATCTCCCTCTTCTCGCTCTCCATCTCCCTCGGTGTGACTCTCTTCCCACCTCCCTCTCTTTCCCTCTGACAGAATCTCTCTCCCTCCTGTCCCTCCCTCCCTCTCTCTCTGACACACACTGTCTCCCTGGTCCTTCTCTCTCTCTCTGACCCAGAGACTGGGGGTGTTTGGGGGTGAGACTGCGTGTGGGGGGTGAGGGTGATATGTGGGCGGTCGGGAAAATGGGGTAGAGGTGGACTTGTGGGATGGAGACAGAGACGGCATGAGAGAGAGAGAGGGAGAGGGAAGAGTGGAGGCAGGTGGAGAAACCGGGATTGTGGGAGTGTGTGTGTGAGAGAGAGAGAACGGGAGATGAGGGAGAGTGTTGAGAAAGAGAGTGTGTGCTGAAAGAGAGAGAAAGAGTGAGAATTGAGGAGAAAGAGTAGGGAAGAGGTAATTGGGAGGCCAGGCTGCAGTGGGGGGACAGAGAGAGTTAAACCCAGCTCCTGAGCTCAGGGCACTGTGACCTCCCCTTCCCTGAGGACCAGGACTTGGGGCTGAGTCTGTCTCTCTCCAGCTCATTTTCTCCAACACAAAGACACACACCAACATCGGTCACTCTGCTGCTCGGCACACTTTAATCAACATTTTTATTGTTTACAAATGGAAGTGATGGATGCAGTCAGTGGGATGGTGCATTTTCTCACTGCCGATGAGTTGAGAGAAACATTGAAATGTGTCCCTGTAACCGCACTGGGCGATAAGGATGGACAAACCAGCACTCCCCTCAGTCTGTTACCATAGCGACAGGCTGCTCCATTGCTGAACCACTGAACTGAAATGAGAAAATCCCGGATGGATTGATTAATGATGGAATTTGATGGATGGATGGATTTGTGTGAAGGGATATTTCAGCACATTCTTCAGCTGCTGCCTGAACTTAGTCTGGGTCACGGCGTAAATCGCGGTGTTTGTGCAGCAACTGAGGAGCTGCAGCATGAAACCCAATTCCTGCACAAAGCCATCGAGAAACACAGAGTAATACCCAATATCCCACATCCGTAACCATATAGAATACAGCATTAACGTTGACCATAACAGGACGAAATTGGCCGAGATTAACAGCTCAGCACAGTCACTGCTCCCAGAACCACAGCCGCCGTTTTCTCACTGCAATATTTACTTTTCAGCTTGTGGCAGCAAATGGCCACAAACCGATCAAAGGTGAAAGTGACGGTGAACCAGACAGAGCAGTCAGTGGCTGCATAAAGCAGGACGGCGTGGATATTACACACGGGAACGGAGTCCCTCAGGAAAAAAAACTGTTCCCAATAAACAATGGGAATGTGCCTCAGTATCAAGTCGAGGATAATGACCAGGAGATCCGCTGCTGCCATGGCCCCCAGGTAACGTCTGACACATGGAGACAATCCACAATCTTTATAAAGCAGGACGTAGATGGTCACTACGTTAACTGTAAGGAAGGAAAACAAACCCATTATCCATCAGCCTGGAGGCAAAGGGACCCGTTTGATCGGGGACCCAGTGAGATTTTCAAAATGGCAAGGTCGGAATTACTGACATAAAATTTGACATAAACCACAAGAAACCCCCCTCCCCAACACACAGAGACACATCCATAAGGACAGATGGTTTCTAGAACATTCCCACACACTCGGTCACTCGAGAGCAGACACAGGTCACTCCTTCCCAGTTCCTAATACGGAGGGTGGAAACGTTGCTGTCCTGAAGGATTCTCTCCCAGTTTCCTAAAGACAAACTGAGTTTGGGAATTTCTGTGTTTTGGTCTAAGTTGTGGTCGATCCTCTGTTGTGGAGAAATGGAAACGCAGGGAGAACGTATTCACCCCTTTAACTGCCTGAGGGGCCTTCGGAACAGTGTCTCCTTCTCCTTGGAACGGGATCTCTTCCCTCGGGATCTTATCGTTTGTTCAATGTACTGACGTCCGGCCGTTCACAAACAATGTCAGGGACAGAACGTTCCGGCAAATGTCAGTTATAGAATGTTGGGGACAGAAACTTCCGGGGAATGTCAGTTATAGAATGTCAGGGACAGAACGTTCCGGGGAATGTCATTTATAGAATGTCAGGGACAGAACTTTCCAGGGAATGTCAGTTATAGAAGGTCAGGGACAGCACGTTCCAGGGAATGTCAGTTATAGAATGTCAGGGACTGAACGTTCCAGGGAATGTCAGTTATAGCATGTCAGGGACAGAACGTTCTGGGGAATGTCAGTTATAGAATGTTGGGGGCAGAACGTTCCGGGGAATGTCAGTTATAGAATGTCAGGGACAGAACGTTCCGGGGAACCCCTTGACCTGTCCATCCCCTTTCCCCCCTACCCACCCCACCAACATGTTGTACTGTGCGTGGGAACACTGTAACATTAATAGGGTGTGAGACGGAGGGTCCAATCACAGGAATGGGAACTAAAGGCATTGCCAGATCAGCTGAAATGGTTAGATATACCACATTCTCAATCCACCTCACAGAACCAGCCCAGACACCATCAACCCAGAGGAGATATCTGTTCACTGTGGAACACTGTACAGACCAGGCCAGTGTACTGCTCCTTACAACCCAGCAATATGTCCACATTCATCCATTGCACTGGTCAACACAATCCAGCAATCTGTCCAGATTAATCCATTACATTGGTCAATACAATCCAGCAATCTGTCCAGAGTGAAACACTGCACGGATCATATCACAGCACTTATCTGCAAAGGCAGACTAGACATCTGTTCAGTTTGGGAAGCTGGGATAGAGACAGAAAAGCTGCAGATGCTGGAGTCCGAAGTAGACAGGCAGGAATCTGCGAGAACACAGCAATCCAGACAGCATCAGGAGGTGGAGAAGTCGACATTTCGGGTGTAACCGTTCTGTATGTGTCCTCAATGAGGGCTATGCCTGAAACATCAAATTCTACACCTCCTGATGCTGCCTGGATTGCTGTGTTTATCCAGCAAGTATTCAACATGGGAAGCAATGCAGACCACACCCACGCATAGATCTATAAGCCCAGACTAGATATCTGTCCAGCACTGGGAGCTGTGCAGACCACAACAGGGCATTGATCTAAAAACCCGGACAAGATATCTGTCCTGCACGGGGAGTTGTGTGGAACACAGCAGTGCATTGATCTATAAACCCGGACTAGCTATCTGTCCAACACGGAGAGCTGTACAGACCACAACAGAGCACTAATGTGTAAACCTGAAACAAATATCCATCCAGCACCGGGAGCTGCACTGACCACATCATTGCTGTATCTATAAACCTCAACCAGATAGTCTGACCAGCACAGCAACCTTTGTAATGATCACCCATGAATTCATCTGTAAACCAGGAGCAGTTACCCTCCCAGCATGTAGGACTGTGTACACCACCCCAGTGCATTTCTCAGCAGAACTGTGTTAGATCCCTGCCCAGTGTGGGGAAACGTGCAGCCCATGCTGGAAGTGACGGGATGCGCAGCTCCCACCCATTTACAGCTCCATCTCTTCATTGTGCCCTGAGAAAGGGGCGCTGTGGGTGTGAACTTCACTGCCAGAGAGAGATGGCGGGGGAATCAGTTTGAATATCACCACATGGGAGGGGTTGGGGTATAGACAGAGATGGGGAGACTGAGAGACAGTGTCATGGAAGGATGTGTTCCCAGGTTTCAGAATGCTGAAATATCGACACTTTGATAACATCCTGTAACCCCTCAGCCTGTCTTCCCAGGAAAGATAGGAAAAACGCATTTTGGTGTGAGGCCAGATGAAACGACATGTGCTGCTTGGTTTTCAAATTATGTTTATGTAATTTTAATAAGTGCCTTTTTGAAACAGTATATTGCTGTAGAGTTGAAGTCAGGTAATAAGCAGTTAAGAGAAATGGGGTCCCAGAATTGTGAATAGTTGATGTAAAATGTTCACTTTCAGAGTGAAAAAAAATTGATGTTTTTGTTTAAACAGTGGAATTTGGGAGTTCTCTGTCACTCATATTTTAACAGTTTATGAGGTGAATTGCGTATTTCTTTACGTTTAGTTTAAATTACCAGATGAGCTCAATGTTGTGTCCTAACAATTGCTGTGTGTACATCTGTGTGTCGCTGTGTGGGGCAGGTCTGGCAGTCTCTGTGGTGCTTAAAGTGATGCAATGCCACCCTCTGCTGGCCTCTCCACGTCACTGCACAGACATTGGCAGAGGGTGAAAACCAACAGGGAAACATTAAGAGAGGGGGAGGGAGAGGGCAGCTGCTCACAGCACCATCCAAACTGATGCCTTATCAATGGACTGATCGAAATGTCCTTTAAACGTTGTAACTGTCCCTGCTTTCACCACTTCCTCTGGAAGTTCATTCCACACACAAGTCAGCTTCTGTCTAACATATTTACCTCTCATGACTTTTGTAAATCGTTTTCTCACACCTTAAAATATCCCTCAGTTTTGAACCCCAACTCTAGGGAAAAGACATCAGCCTTTCAGCTTATCTGTACCCCTCATTATTTCATAAATCTGTGTAAAGTTACCGCTTAATCTCATATTCTTCAGTGAAAAAAATCCCAGTCTATCCAGCCTCTCCTTGTAGCTCAATCCCTCCTTTCCCAGCAACATCCAGGTTAAGCTCTTCTGAACCCTCTCCAGCTTAATAATATCAAGGTCAATTATATCAAAGTGAATAGTCAAGGTATTTTCCAAGGGGACGGGGAGTCCAAAACTAGAGGATATAGGCTTAAGGTGAGAGGAGAACATTTAACAGTGACCGAAGTGGCAGCTTTTTCACCCAGAGGGTGGTGTGCCTATGGAATGAGCGGGCAGGATGACCAGGCTGGACACAGTATTCCAGAAGGGGCCTCACCAATGTCCTGTACAACATGACGTCCCAATTCCGATATTCAAAGGTCTGACCGATGAAGAAAAGTGTGCTAAACACCTTCTTAAACACACTATCGATATGAGATGCAAATTTTAAAGAATTAAACCTGACGGCCTAGGTCTCTGTACTACAACACTGCCAAAGGCTCTACCTTTAATTGTATAGGTCCTGTTCTTGTTTGATTTACCAAATCCAATGCCTCACATGAATCCAAACTAAACTCCATCTGCCACCCCTCAGCCCAGTGTGTGATATTACTGCCTCCTCACCCTCACCCTTCAATTTTAAAATGCCCATCCCTCTCCAGGATGCCTGCACACTCCGGCCTTGATTTTTGCAAAGACCCTGACTTTGGTTTGCCTTGCGTGGTTAGGGGGAGGAGGGACAGATGTCAGACACAGTCAGTGGGGATGAGAGGCTGGACAGTAATCAGTGGCTTGGAATCATTTCATGGTTTTAGGAAGAGGGCAGTCGCACGTTAGAGGTGGGTAAGAGTGATCAGTGTTTTGGGACCAGAAAATTCTTCCTCCATCTCTGGTGTTCAGTAATAAATATCTATTTGAGACCCTTCATTGGGCAGAGTGCGTCTGCAGGACTTCTTTCCTTAATATTGCAGACTACAGATAATAGCAATTAAAGACGTTTATAGTTAATTTCGATGGCACAGCACGCGCAGTCAACATTCTACAGTTGCGACAAATATCTTGCATTTGTTTAATAATACAAAGGTTTTTTTTGTAATTCAGTAATGGTAACCTGATTATAGTAAATCCACACCAAGCCGAAAGCGGGCAATTAAAATATGACCCAAAATCTGAGTATGGTAGTTGTAGTGTCCCTGTCTCTGAGCCAGAGTTCTGGGTTTGATTCCAATTCCTGAACTTGTGTGGTAGTGTTCCTAGCTCTGGACTAGAAGGCGTGGATTTAAGTCCTGCCTGTTGCAGAGGTATGTCACATCATGTCAGGACAGTCTGATGAACAAACACACAGGAGAATAATGTTACAGCTTTATGGGTATTGCTGAGTGATGCTAGTATTCCTACTTCTGGGCACAACGGTCTAGGTGTAAAGCCCACAGAAGTGTCTCATGATACATCTGAACAAACTGATTAAAATGGATTTAGAATTGTGACTTTTTGGAGAAGGAAGAGGTGTCAGTGTTGAATTTCAGAATTTCGGCCGAGGGTGACTGAAAGTACAGCTATTCGTGTTGATTGGAGTCACATTTCGCAGCAGTAAAGGTTTATAAAATCAGAATGGTCATGGATAGGGTGAGTAGTCAGGGTTATTCCCCAGGTTAGGGGCGTCCAAAACTAGAGGGCATTGGTTGAAAGTGAGAGGGGAAAGGTTTTGATGGGGCCTAACGTGCATCATTTCACACAGAGGGTGGTGTGCATATGGAATGAGCTGCCAGAGGAAGTGGTGGAGGCTGGTACAAATACAGCATGTAAAAGGCATCTGGGTACTGACAGACCTGCCGACCTTTTCCAGCAATTTCTGTATTTCTTTAAAAAAATGCATTTATTTTAACACAGGTATTCTGAATAAATTAAGCATTTTTATTTTTTAATGACGCAGGGACATATTAACATATCTTCAAATCGACCAAGACCATTTTCTGCTAAGGTTATGGCTCTATATATGACAGCAGCAATGATGCACCTACATGGAACAGGGAATGTGATGGAGACATAGTTTGGACAATGTACAAGGGACCTCACATGGTCCAGTTTGGGAGAGGATGACATTCCTGTGTGATTCAGCTCAGAGAGGGAGAAAATGTCATCTGCCTGAGAAAGAATTGCCTCTTGCACTCTCTCTGCTTCATTGTTCCTCATCACAGCAATGTGTGCGAGCTAAAAAAAAACCTCTAAAGTCTCGTGACCATTCTTATTTTTAAGGAATCCCTGCAGTGTTGAAACAGGCCCTTCGACCCAAAAAATCCATACCAACCTTCCCAACCCATTTCCCTATATTTACCCCTGACTAATGCATCTAACCTAGAAATCCCTGAAAACGACGGACAATTTAGCATGACCAATCCAACGAACCTACACAGTTTGAGCTGTGGTCAGAAACTAGATCACCCATTTAGAAGCTCACATAGAAAAGTGGAGAATGTGCAAACTCCATACAGACAGGCACCCAAGGCTGGAATTGAGCCCAAGTCCCTGGTGCTGTGAGGCAGCAGTGCTAACCACCGTGCTACCCTTTGCGTGATCCCTTACCAGAATCCACTGGAATCTCCTCACTGCCTAAAGCAAAGTGAATTCATCCAAATCCAACTCTCCCAGGATGAAATCCCATTGCTAGGAGCTATGTGAGTACAATATCTTTAGAAGCAGAATAACGTTTTGGACAATCTTGCAATTTTTCCTTTGTCATGAGTTCCAATATTATCTGGACAAAGTTCTTTCAAGTTAAAATTGCAGAGAGAGAGAGTGTGTGTGTCAGTGTTTTTACAAAGGGAAATATTGATTATATAATTGCAATACCCAAACAGTATGCCATTCATTTTTCCATCATAGTTTGAGTAACATTGCTCTGGATCATAACGTGTTGTTTTAGCAGATTAAGGAAACTAGCCTGACTTGTTCCTAAAACTGACCCTGACCCAGTTTGAGACGGATATGATCGGCCATATCACCGACCTGGTTACATTTAACATTAGTTGTGAGCAGTGGAGGATAAGGAAACAGAGTGACCCCAAAAGCCGGGGAACTATAGACCGGTGAGCCTGATGTCAGTGGTGGGTAAGTTGTTGGAGGAGATTTTGAGGGATAGCATTTACATACATTTGGGAAGGCAAAGGCTAATCGGGGTAGAAAACGTGGCTTTCTGCATGGCAAATCATGTCTCATTAATTTGGTTGAGTTTTTTGAAGAGGTGATAAAGAAGATTGATGAAGGCAGTTTGGTAGACATTGTCTATATGGACTTCAGCATGGTATTCATTTAAAGAACAAAGAGCAAAGTAAATTTACAGCCCAGGAACAGGCCCTTCGCCCTCCTAGCCTGAGACGATCCAAATGTACTGTCTAAATATGTCGATCAATTCCTAAGCATATGTCTCCCTCTGCTCCCCACCTACTCATGCAGCTGTCCAGACGCAACTTAATGAATCTACCTGCCTGACTCTACCACCTCTGCTAGCAACGCGTTCCAAATGCCCACCACCCTCTGTGTAAAGTACTTACCGCGTGTATCCCCCTTAAACTTTCCACTTCTCACTTTGAAAGCACGACCTCTCGTTATTGAATCCTTCACCCTGGGAAAAATCTTGTCTCTATCCACCCTGTCTATACCCTTCATGATTTTGCAAACCTCAATCAAGTCCCCTCTCAATCTCTTTTTTTCTAGTGAAAATAAAGCTAACCTACTCAGTCTCTCTTCATAGCTAGTACTTCATTCCGATTGGTAGACAGATTAGAAAGTTTGGTCACATGGGATACAGAAGATGCTCCTGATGAAGGGCTTTTGCCCGAAACGTCGATTTTGCTGAAGCTTCTCGGATGCTGCCTGAATTGCTGTGCTCTTCCAGCACCACGAATCCATAATCTGGTTTCCAGCATCTGCAGTCATTGTTTTTACCCTGGGATACAGAGGAAGCTAGTCACAACTGGCTTGTAGGAAGAGTGATATTTTTCAGACTGGAGGCTTGTCAGCAGCAGTGTGCTGCAAGATTCAGTACTGAGTTCACTGCATTTCATCATTTCTGTCAAGGATTTAGATGTGAATATTGGGGCCATAGTTAGTAAGTTTACAGATGACATCAGAAAGGTGGTGTAGTAGATTATCTCAGAGTACAAAAAGACCACAATTAGGTGGACAAAGGGGCAACGAGTGACAGATGAAGTTTAATTTAGATAAAGACGAGATTTTGTATTTTGGCATGGCAAATTAGGGCAGAAATTGTACACGTAATGGTAAGGTCCTGGGGAATGTTGTGGAACAAACGGACGTGGGGCTGCAGGTACATTGTTCCTTGAAAGTGGAGTCGCAGGTAGACAGTGTGGTGCAGAACACATTTGGCACATTTGCCTTAATCAGTCAGAGCATTGAGTATAGGGTTTGTGGTGGCATGTTGTATCTGTACAGGATGTTGGTGAGGCCACTTTAAGAATACTGCGTATAACTCGGTTTTCTGCAGAAATGACTTACACAGAGGTTCCAGGTCTGGAAGTTTGAGCTTTAGGGAGAGGCTGATTAGGTTGAGGTGTTTCCCCCGGAGTGTCAGAGGTTGAGGGGCGACATTATAGTGGTTTATAAAATCATCAGGAGCATGGATATTCTGAACAGCCACGTTCTGCTCCCTAGGGTAGAGGAGTCCAGAACAGGAGAGCATAGGTTGGAGGAGAGAGGGCAGATGATTTAGAAGGGACCAGAAGATAAATGTTTCACACAGAGAGTGGATGTGTGTACAGAAAGAGCTGTCAGAGGAAGTGGTGAAGGCGGCTACAATCACACATTTAAGAAGTGTCTGAAAGAGGACGGATATTGGCCAAATGCTGGCAAATGGGACTGGATCAGATTTGATATCTGATCGGAGTGAACAGATTGGACGAACGGGTCTGTTTCCGTTCTGCATGACTCTCTGATTTTATGAGAGTGATGATGAAAAATTCTGAATGGACCTTTCAAGTGGGAATTCTCTTCACTGGAACTTTATCGTGCTCTCTGTTCACATTGATTGAAAGCTGCATTAGTTAAATATTTGACAGAGAAGCGACTCATGCATAATGCTATATAGATAGGAAAGTGGAGCTGAGAACCCAACCTAATCAGTCACAATCTTAGTGCCTGGTGGAGAAGGCTCAAAGTGTCTAATGGCCAATTCCTGTTTCTCAGTCCCATGTTTCTGTGTTCCATTCAGCCCCTCATACCTGCTAGACAGGAGCAGTTGGAGGCTACTTACTGCAAAAACCTGGTGCACAGAAACAGAGGAGACAATTCGGCCCTTCAAGACTGTCACACACACTTTGAAATGATTTGGGAAATGTAGTTGGAAAACCCAGGCTGGGTATGAAAGAGGCCCGTCGTCTCTCTTTACAGAGCTTCCCCTCTCCCCAACTTATGCTCTATTTGTTGGTCATGTTGTAGACCTAAATTCACTGAGAAGACAGCCCCCATACTTCACCCAGAGATGGCTCAGAAAATCCTCTGGTCTCCCTGACTGCAATATGCAATAACAGAGCATTCATGAAAATAACACCCACTAACTTTCCAATAACAGAATGTGAGAACATCAGAAACAGTGGCAGGTCGTTCACTCCCCAAGCCAGCCTTGTCCTGCACTAAGATTGTGGCTGATCCGCTGTCGGTCTGAAATCCTCTTTAATGCCCAATTCTTCATAGCCCTCAACTCTCTGACAGATCAATATCAATCTACCTCCTCTTCAAGTACTTTCAGTCATCTCGCTCCTCAACACTCTTGCGGAGAGGAATCCTGACATTCAATACCACCTGTTGAAGAAAAAGCTTGCTGCTCCTATATCATGGCTTATTGAAATGAACAAAAGGGGTTGACACAAGGGTTTAGGCAATAATGACTGGCCCTGATATCAAGGCAGTGGTTGACTTTTGTTGACATCAAGGAGTTAACAAAGCTGGACTTAATGGGAATCAGAGTAAACTCTCCAGTATTTGGAATTAGACATGGCACAAAGGGGATGTTCATCATCTCCGTTTTGGGTCAACTCTGTGGGAGATCTTCAGGGTAGCTTCCTCTTCACAAACGTCTTCAGCTGCTTCATCAATGTCTCCCAGCCCCCACCCCCCACCCTCCCGACCATAAGATCAGAAGTGGGGATGGTCACTGAAGATTCCACAATGTTCAGAACATTTTGTCCCCCGTCAGCTCCTGAACTGGTCTGTGTCCATGTGCAGCAAGACCCAGACTCCATTGAGACTTGTGCTGTTAACGTGTCTGTAACATTCATGTAACAGAACTGCCTATTGCCACAGTAAAACAAGAGTTCATTCAGCACCTCACGCTGGTTTCAAAGGAATATGAGGAAACCATTCAGCCCATTGACACCAATGGAGAAGAACAGGGACAGCCCACTCAGTGCATCCAGCCTATTACTCAGGAAGAGAAGGGGTTTAGTTTGATGGACCACACCAGAGCCTCTCGAAAATATTGGAAGGCAGTAGCCTAGACGCTATCGTTTTCTTATTTTAAAGGAAATGTAAAGTGTCTGTTCCAGATGCAGTGTGACTGGTCAAACTACTCGGTGTGAAGCAAAACACCATTTATTTAAACCAAAGATGAAATAAAACCAAAGAAAGGGGAATTTAAAATAACGTATTTCTACTGGGTAACTTAACAGAATAATAGAACTCGGAACTATTACTAATGAACTAGTCCAACATAGGAACTTCCCGTAAGCACAGCCCTTGGCAAAAAAGAAAATTCAGGAATAAAAAACAGCATCAAGAGAAAATTCAGAGAGAGTAGCAGCCAGGAGACATTCCCTGAAGCTTCCAACTCTGTGGAGACCCCTATAGTTTTTGATGTTACTGAGAAATTAAAACTCAGTGATCCTAATCTGTGACAGCTGGCCACACCCATTCAGGCTGCATTAAAATAAACACAAGGCCCCCCCGGCTGTTTACTCAAGTGGTCTTAACTCGCCAGCTTGATAACGGTCATTCAATCTCTCTCTGAAAAGAAACCAAGACAAAATCAACTCTTAAAGCTGCAGCTTCA
>NW_025212336.1:6082-14432 GCF_004010195.1 Chiloscyllium plagiosum | reverse complement strand
TTCCCACCTCAATGCACTTACACGGGGGCAGAATGAGGTAATTGATGCTGATTCCTGATGAATGTCTTATGTCCGAAACGTCGATTCTCCTGCTGTGCTTTTCCAGCAATCGACTCTCTACTCTGATCTCCAGCATCGACAGTCCTCACTGTCTCCGAATTGATGCTCTAACATGATGAACAGACAGACTGCTCCACGTTGTTCCTCGTGGCTCCGTTGCTCACGATACGCACGTGGGACTTTAATTTAGTTTTCTCACGGTGAGGAGGGAAGCCATATATGAAGTCTCAAGAAGGCATCTTCCAACTCCGAGAAGCTAGCCTAGTGTTCTCTATGTAGGATGGAAGCTGATGGGAATGGATACCTGTTTCAGGTGGACGGTATTGTGGCTGCTGTTGGGGATTGTGAGCAACCTGACATTCAGTTCAGGTTTACACGCCGACTGCACAATAACGTGGGGAGAGTTCATTTAGTCATATAAACTATTAGGAAAGTCACGTTAGACTGATGAATGGACTCTCTAAGTTCAAACAATGCTGATCTTGTTCATGTTGATCTTGTCTCGTGCACGTCCTGTTCAGCGTAACCTGTATGCCTTACTCTGTCCCAGTCTATTCCTAACCTATGATCTGCCTGGCCACGCTTACTATGATCTGCCTCCACTGCTCATAAATAAAGCGTTTCTCTGTACTGAGGTACACGTGACAATAAATCAAACCAATCAATCCTGGGTAAAGTATGGAATTTCTCACCCTGTCAATGTCTGTTTGGAAATAAGTGATCTCTGCCACTCCTCGTGTTTCAGCATCACTATTTATTCATCTCTCACAGCTCGACAGTTTAAACACTCAGCTTCTTCACTCTATTCTCATGATACCATCACCCGTGTCTGTGGTAAGTAGATCATTCCTTACAAAGGTGATCAATTCTGTAGAGAGTGCCCCAAATACTCTCTCAGCAAGGCTCTACAACAGCAGGAAAATGGTTTTACTTATGTACTCGAATCATCTTACAATGAAAGACAGCATACCATTGACTGCACCCATTACTTACACAGGGTTTGATTCGGAGCAGTCAGCATAGATTTGTGAGTGGAAGATCACGCTTCCTAAATTTGTTAGAGTTCTTTGATGAAGTGACCAGGAAGATTGATGAGGACAGAGCGTTAGACGTAGACTCCATGGATTTCAGTAAGGTCTTTGAAAAGCTTCCATATGGCAGGCTGCTCTGGAAGGTTATATCGCGTGGAATGCTGGGGGAACTAGCCAATTGGATACACAGTTGGCTTGATGGTAGGAAGCAGAGGGTTTAGTGGAAGGATACTTAACAGACTGGAGGCAGGGCCCATTGGTGCTTGTTGTCTACGATTTGTTTGACAATGGACAAGGCATGATTGGTAACTTTGCCGATGACACTATAATAGGTAGTATCGTGATCAGTGAGGAAGTTTATCAGAAATTGCACTAGGATCTTAATCAGGTGGGAAAGTGGGCCGAGAAATGGAAAATGGAATGTCGTGTAGATGTGTTATGTCTTGCCTTTTGGAAGCTTAAACCAAGGTTGGAGTTTCATGTTGAAAGGGAGTGCCGTAAGGGGTGTCGTGGGCAGAAAGACCTTTGTGTTCAGGTGCACACGGTTCTCTGAGAGTGGAATCACAGGTAGACAGGTCAGGGAAAAGGCTTTTGGCACACTGGCCTTCATCAGGCAGGACATTGTGTATAGAAGTTGGGAATTTATGTTGCAATTACACAGGACATTGGTAAGGACGCACTTGGAGTATTGTGTTCAGTTTTGTCATCTTGTTATAGAGAGCATGTTATTAAATTAGAAAGAGTGCATAAGAGGTTTACAGGACCCAGTGGTCTGAGTTAATGGGAGAGATTGAACAAACTGGGACTTTTTCTTTAGAGTGTAGGAGACTGCGGGGGGACCTTATAGAGCTGTATAAGATCATGAGAGATATGGATAGGGTGAATGCTCCCAGTCTTTTTCCAAGGTTTAGAGAATCGAGAACTAGAGGGGATGAGTTAAAGGTTAGAGGGGAAGGAATAAAAGGGAAACTGAGGGGCCATTTCTTTACATAGAGGGCTGGTACGTGGATGTGCTGCCAGCAGATGAAGTTGATGGGGTACATTAACAACATTTCAAAAGCATTTGGATAAACATGTGGATAGGAACGGACCAGAAGGATATGGGCCAACTGCAGGGAAATGGGGTTAGCATGGATGGACATTTACAAGGTAGAGCCGAACCCCTCTGTTAATTAATACCAAACACCCAGAAAAGCTCGCTTCACCTCGTAGTCTCTTAATATATGAGTGACACAGATCTCCTTCATTCCACTATTTTAAAAAAAGAGTAAGTTAGGTTCTTGACTTTAATACTGAGCACTAAACAACGACTATTCGCAAATACAAGCCCCTCTGTTTCTTAACTATTTATTATCTGACCCCAACTCTGTAAAAATATGTTGTTCCAAAAACCCACATATTAAACTTACAATCTCAAGACCACACAGTCTCTATCTTCCCCGCTGTATTCACTCTTCCAGCTGCTGATCTTCCTGGGTCACTTTTTTTTTTACTGCAAGTAGCTTTTACATGAACATGTATCTTTGATAGAGAGTGTTTGACATGGCCAGTTAGCACTCCTTCTCTATAGCAGATACTCTGCTGTTGGATGGCAGTGGCTCTCCCTCTATTGTTCAAAATGCTGGGTTTATATACTCCCCATGATACAACAATTCTCTTAATTTGATTGCTTTCAAGGTGTCCAAACAATAATATTCACATTCTAATGGCTTCTGGTATCCTGAGCATTATTTAACCCATTCTTTGGTTGTGTTTGAACTGTTATCAAAACAGCAACCAAAACTCAGGTTTCCATTTTCCCAGCTAATATATCTTTGGAACAGTCTGCCCTTTAGCTGGCATCTATGGCTATACTTTCTATTCAGCAAAACCCGTTCTGTCTTAAAGTGACCAGACATGCTTTCGGCTTCAGAACACTTTCCCCCTTCAGAAAAAAAAAGAACATTTTTCCTCTGATTCTTCATCCCATTATTATGAAATACAAAAGTATTTATCTCAGTTATACCATTCATATTAATTTTGCACACATATATAACACTGGAATAAGTCAAATGTTATGAACACTTTTTCCTTTATAGCCGCGATAACACATCTGCTATCACATTTTTAGGACCCACAGCATGTGCATTTAAAGTTCAAAGTTGGTAACATGAGACTCCAATGAAATAGTCTCATATTCTGGTCTTTAAATATTTCAAAAATACGAAATATGTAATCATGAAAATATTGTCAGGCCAGTACAAAACTCAATCATTCTTTTTCAATAATGGAGATTTTGCATTTTCTTTTCTGGTGGACATTGAGTTTTTTCGACAAGTAGCCAATTGGCCATTCAATTCCATCATCGACTTTCTGTATCAAGACATCTCCGACCACTATACCCCGAGTATCAAACACAATTTTCAAAGGGTTTCAAAATATTTGGTGTAGCTGAAACTGGTGCGGTGATTAATCCTGCTTTAAAATTCTCAAATGCCTCCTGGCATTGTTCTGTCCACCACAATTCTATGTTCTTCTTTAATAAACCCATCAGTGGTGCCAATACACTGCTGAGGTTTGCAACAAACTTCTGATAGAATCCGCTCAGTTCCAAAAATCGAAGCACCTATTTCTTCGAGGATGGTCGTGGAAATTCCCCAAAGCCCTTCGTCTTTGTGTTCCCTGGGATCAACCTTCCATGTCCAATGAAATGCCCCAAGAACGTCACCTCTGCCTTTGCAAATTCTGTTTTCTTTAATTTTATTACCAAGTTTGCTTCTTGTAATCATTCAACATGCTCTGGCAACTGTAACATGTGAGTTTTCAATCACTTGCTAATGATCACTACATCATACAGATAACATGAACAATTTGTTCATCTGACCACAACTCTGTTTCTGAGTCTTAAATGTGGCATTATTCATTCACGTGACATACTCGATAACGCTTTTGTCATCTCCGGTATCTTTACCAAATAGTTTAACTGATTAACATTTTTTTTTTGAAAGGCGCCACTAAACCTGGTTTTGAATGGATTTCTTACCATTGGTGGCAACACTAATACGTCGTCCCCACGGGAAATCGTCAAAGGTTCAGAGGTTTTATCTGCCACTTGCTTCATTCTATGCTGTGCCCTCTTCAGGTGCTGTTTAGCTAATTCAAAGTTTGTGAGAAGATTTGTAGCTCGGGTGCTCGTTGCTGTGGTTCTGTTCGCCGAGCTGGAAGATTTTGTTGCAAACATTTCGTCCCCTGTCTAGGTGACAGCCAGACTACTGCGACCACGAGGACTTATAACAGCACACAAACCAACAGCCACTCTCAAACAACAACTCACCAAAACGAAGGACCCGATACCCAGCATGAGCAAAACTAATGTAGTGTACAAAATCCCATGCAAGGACTGCGAAACGCCACGACCAGCTATCCTTAGTAGCCACACACGCAGACGACAAGCAACATGAATTTGACTGGGACAACACTACCATTATAGGGCAAGTGAAACAAAGAACAGCCAGGGAATTCCTAGAAGCATGGCACTCATCCACAAACTCCATCAACAGACACATAGACCTGGACCCAATGTACCGGCCACGACAGCGGACAGCTGAAACTGACAACCGGAAGCGGCAGGGACAGGCCACTATAAATGCTGGAGGAAACACCACAGAAGCGCTTCACAGGAGGCTCCCAAGCACTGAGGATGTCACCTGAACAGGGGACGAAACGTTTGCAACAAAAACTTTCAGCTCGGCGAACAGAACCACAGCTGTTTAGCTAACTCACTGACTCCATCTAATCTCTCCCTCACTTCACGTACATAATCCAACTGTGAGATCTCCGAAGTCGGTCTTGTCAATTCATATTTAATTAGTTTCAAATTACCTCTCACTTCATGTACGAATGTTAACTTAAAGGAAGTAAACGGGATAGATTTATTTGGGACATCTCTAATGGCAAACAATTTAATGGGACAACTTTATCGCAATCATTCTGGTAATCCTGACAGTATGCTGTTAACATGGTCTTCAGTGTCTGATGCTAACTTTCCAAGGTTCCCTGGGATTCAGGATGGGTCGCACTTGATTTGAAGTGCTGTATGCCTAAGCTATCCTAAAACAACTGTGCAGTAAAATATAGACCGTTGGTCCGACTGAATCTCTCCTGGCAGTCCACAGCGAGTAAAGAAAGCTAACAACCCCTCCATCTCCCTTTTTACCTTAACACTCCGTAATGGAATTGCCTCTGGAATTCTGGTGGACACATCCATTATGGTCAGCAAATATTGGTTTCCACTTTTAGTTTCGAAAGGGGAGCTTAACAATTGATCCTAAGCTACGTGAAAGATTCTTCAAATGCAGGAATTGCCAACAAAGGTGTTTTTTTTTTACAGCCTGTGACTTACCTACCATTTGGCATGTTACAAAAAATAACCACGTCCTTGTGCATTCCAGACCGCTAGAATTTCTACTGTACCTTAGCCTGAGTTTTCCGTACACCTAGGTGACAGTCTGCAGTTAGTTCATGTGCTACCCGTAACACTGTATGCTACCGGTAACACAATCTGGTGCACTTCGGCCAATTTTCCTTCTGCAGTAACCTACTGTTGTCTCCATTTTAAATTTAGGATTCTATCTGTAAATTGATAACGTTCGATAATACATTCTGATTCCTTTTCTGTGTGTGTGCATGTGTATGTGTGTGTAAAATTCTCTGTTGTAAGTCTATTAGCCTTTCAGGACTAAACACCATTGCCTGACCCTCTGCCTGTTCACGTTTTGTTTTCTGCACCGTGACATCAAACAGGGTGTCAGTTAACTGCACATCAACTCCTTTGGCTTTTTCTTCGTATTTTTTCCTTCCTGCTTTTAACTTATGACAGTGGGATCTTGTTACTACACAGTCTGGAAAAATTCCTGGGTATTTTTCTTTTAACTCCCTAGTTACCTCGTCTTCCTTTGCCTTCTCCACCACAAAGGGTGTTTCTCCCACCTTGAATCCTGCTAAGTCGATCCCCAAAACAAACTGTATTCCTGGAACTGGCACTCAATCACTCAATCTCATTGTTACTTCCCCAACCTTGATGTGGCACTCCAAATTGATGTTATACTAGGGAATGCTTAATTTCGGTCCGTATTCCACAAATTATCATGCTGTTGAGTAACATGTCAGAAAGAGTGAAAATACTTCCATCTCTAACTATTAGAGGCCGAGGGAATGTGTGGGCTGCAGAAGCTGGTGATCCGAGTTGAAAAGTGTGGGGCTGGAAAACCACTGTAGGTCAGGCAACATCCGAAAGACAGGAGAGTTGACATTTCAGACACAAGTCCTTCATCAGGAAAGTGGGTAGTAAGGGAAGGGGAAGGGGGCTGAGAAAAGAAAGGAGGGGGTGGAGCTGGGTGGAATGCAGCTTGTAAGGAGATAGGTAGATGCAGGGGGGTCTGATGGTGATAGGTTGGAGAGGAATGTGAAGTGGGCAGTTGGTAGGACAGCTGGAACCCTCAAACTATACAGCATCAGCATCGCCTTCACCAATTTCCAAATCTCCCCTCCCCAACCTCAACCCATATCCAACCATTCAAATTAGCACCGCCCTCTTCAACTGTCTTAATTGTACATCTTCCTTCCCACCTACCCACTCCAACCTCCCCTCCGACATATCACTATCACTCCCACCTACGTCTTCCTATCGCCCTCCCAGTGACCCTCCCGCCAGCCCAGCTCCTACCGTCCTATTTATCTTTCATCCCCTTGTCCCTAAGCCATATTCCTGATGATAGGTTTATGCCTGATAGTCGATTGTCCTGCTCTTCAGATGCTGCCTGATCTGTATTGCTTTTCCTGCGCCTCACTACTCAACTATTAGAGACTGAGCAGATCCCATATCTCGCAAATTGTAACCTCTTGTCCTCCTCCACACCCCACGCCGTTCTTTCTGAATACAGTTTATCTACAGAGGCGAATTCTTTATAGAGATCAGGCACTGCCTCCATACCCAGCCCCTGCCTCGGCTGTGCACGCTCCTGCAGCTCATCGGCTCTACTCGGGGTCTCCTTTACCAGTTTCTCTAATGCTAGTCCTTTGGGTTGAGAAGACTCGCCACACTACCATACATCAAAAGCATTTCTGAACTGTCAGCCAGACTACTTCGACCACTAGGACTCAGAACAGCACACAAACCAACAACCACTCTCAGACAACAACTCACCAGGACGAAGGATCCGATACCCAGCATGAGCAAAACCAATGCAGTGTATAAAATCCCATGGAAGGACTGCACAAAACACTACATACGACAAACAGGAAGACAGCTAACGATCTGCATCCATGAACACCAACTAACCACGAAACAACATGACCAACTATCCTTAGTAGCCACGCATTCAGACGACAAGCAACATGAGTTCGACTGGGACAACACTACTATTATAGGACAAGCCACACAGAGAACAGCCAGGAATTTCTAGAGGCATGACACTCATCCACTGATTCAATCAATAAGCACATCGACCTGAACCCAGAATACCGGCCACTGCAGTGGACAGCTGGAACTGACAAGCGGAAGTGGCAGATACAAATCAC
Organism: Chiloscyllium plagiosum; assembly: GCF_004010195.1. Taxonomy (NCBI): domain Eukaryota; kingdom Metazoa; phylum Chordata; class Chondrichthyes; order Orectolobiformes; family Hemiscylliidae; genus Chiloscyllium; species Chiloscyllium plagiosum. The sequence goes on along the minus strand of NW_025212336.1, from coordinate 6,783 downwards.
TATAAATGCCGGAGTAACATCACAGAAGCGCTTCACAGGAGGCTCCCAAGCACTGAGGGTGTCACCTAGACAGGGGATGAAACGTCCGCATCAAAAATTCCCAGCTCAACGAGCATAACCACAACAACGAGCACCCGATCTATAAATCTTCTCCCAAACTTTGATGTAATGTGATTGTAATTGAGCAATGCAACCACAAAGGCATGCGGGAGGATCTGGCCAGAGTTAATTGGAAGGGGAGCCAAACAGGGAAGACCATGAAACAGCAATGGCAGGAGTTTCTGGTGCTAATTCGGAAGATAATATCAGAAATTCATCCCAAAGAATATGAAACATAATCATGAGAGGACATGAGCGATAAGGTAAGTATGGGACAGCATCAAACCAAAAGAGAATACATACAATGCGGTGAAGATTGTTGGGAATCCAGAGAATTCATTGGCTCTGGAATGACATAAGGCTGGAATCACTGACATTATAGAGCTCTTAATCATGGTCAGGAACAGAAACAGAGGGAAACACATTCACTTTAAACACAAAAGATGGCATTATTCAAGGAAAAAGATTATGATGAATTAATCAGTTGTATTAAAATTAGTTAAATGCTTTTGTGGAATGTGTCAAATTGAAAGCATGACCCGGGGAGAGAACCTAAGCAGAATGAGAATTTAAAAATGGAAATATTTCCCCATCAGAAACCA